>NC_066890.1:11721192-11808692 GCF_022985175.1 Labeo rohita
ACAGAAACTGTGGCACAGTGTCCATAATTGTTTTAAGTTTTACTTGTCCTATAATAAAAATCATTAACTGTAAGTGTAAAGCACTTACAATGGAAGTGCACAAAACCAGCAAGTAAAGATTAAAATACACTTTTTACATAATAATAATAATAATAATAATAATAAACAACAACAACAACAATAATGATCATAATAATAAAAAACAATAATATCATTAGTAATAGTAGTAGTAGTATTAATAATAATAATAATAGTAGTAATACTAATAATAATAATAATAATAATAATAATAATAATAATAATAATAATAATAATAATATCATTAGTAATAGTAGTAGTAGTATTAATAATAATAATAATAATAATAATAGTAGTAGTAGTAATAGTAGTAGTTGTTGTCAACTAAAACTAAAACTATTAAAAATCATTCCCAGTAATTTAAATTAAGGTGAAAAGTATAAATAATACATTAATAAAACATGAATAAATTACAATAAATGTAAAGAATAAATTACTAAAACTAATACTGAATAAAAAAGCTAAATACAAATATACAAAAAATCAAATAAATTTATATATATATATATATATATATATATATATATATATATATATATATATATATATATATATTAATAAAGTCAATATTATGTTATACAAATAGAGATGTCAACTAAAACTATTACAAATTCCACCCAGTAATTTAAAGTAAGGTGAAATAAAATAAAATTGAAATAATACATGAATACAACATAAATACATTACAATAAATTCAAGTAATAAAGTACTAAAACTAATACAGAAATATATATACATATTATATATATATATATATATATATATATATATATATATATATATATATATATATATATATATATATATATATATATATATATATATATATATATATTAAAAATAAATAAAGAAATAAAGAAATAAATACATACATACATAAATAAAGCCTACAAAACTAAATGTAATCATTTATTTAAAAATATCTAATAATTAATAACAAATTATTAAAAAAAATACATATTAAATGAATAAATTATTAAGAAGAATAAGAATAGAAAGTCAAACAAGTAGTAGTTGTTGTTAACTAAAACTGAAACTATTAAAAATCCCTCCTTTGAAATTAAGGTGAAATAATATTAAATATAAATAATACATGAATGAAACATTAATAAACTGTATTAAACTTAAGAAACAAATTACTAAAAACGATACTGAAATAAAGATAAATACAAATATTAAATAAATAAATAAATAAATAAAAGCATTTAAAATGGAAATATGAAAACAAAAGAATAACTAAATTTACAAATGCTATAATAATATATAGTGTACATATTACAATTATTAACTAAACTAAATAAATGAAACTAACACAATTTTCTAAAGCACATAAAAATGACTAAAACTTAAACTAAAGTTAAGATGTAAACTGAAAATATAAAAATAAAATAATAATAATATTAATACCTATACTATAAAATATAATAATGCATATTAACTGTAAAAATAATACTTAACACTAAAAATGGATGCATTAAACCAACTGCAAGGCTGAAATAATAAACATAATTACATATTTGTATTCATTATGCTCAAAACATTTTCAAACAAGTACGTTTTGGAGAGTTGCAGCATTTGACATTTTACAATCATTACTGCACAACTAACTTTGGCTTTAAGAGACTTATTATGGAAATAATATACTTTAAAACAACAAACTAAAGCGCAAACTGAACGTGATTTTTCCAGACCCTTGATTACATGTTGCACTTGAATGAAAATGAATTATTTATATACAATTTATAAGACATGTCATAATTATTTACATTGAAATTTAGTTAAATGAGTAGTTACGTTTTTAAATATAATTCTAACTGCATTTGTCTGAAAGAAGAAAGTCAATCTAGGATGACTCAAGGATGAGTAAACCATGGGGTAATTGTCATTTTGGGGTGAACTGTCTATTTAAAGTACATTTGATGTTGTTACAAAGTCCACTTTTTAGTGTGTTAAGAAGCATAATTACGAAAGTGTGTCTCTTTAATTCACTTAAGTGGTCTTTCTTTTGTTAATATCATCTGCAAGTAATCTTCTTATATTAAAAACATTTTTTTTGTTCACCATCTAACTTCATTAGCCCGGCCTGTGGAAACCGGCCGTACCTCTAGCTCATTAACCACCTTAAGCTGCTTTAAACGTTTTTCCTCAGGGGTTTTGTGTTTTGTTTATGAATGTTTTATGCTTACATTTGTTCTGTTGACTCTCGTTTCCCTGTGAAGCGGCCTGTCTCCACCCTTGTTTTGTCACACACAATGATGCGTGTGGACAGAAGAGGAAATGAGAATGAATTATCCGACAGCGCTTCTCTCAGCGCGGTGACGGCATGGGCAAACGTGATGCATCTCGATGGGAAACGCTGCTTTCGGCATGAGCGTCCCTGAGTCTGTGGCCAATTCATTCTCAGCTATCAGTCACTGCGCGGCGTCCTGCTCTCGGCCCGTGTTTGGACAGGTGTGTTTGTGTTTGGACCTTGTCCTTTTGACCTTTTAAAAAGGTAAGTCAAAGGAGTGCTCTGCCCAGTTCATTCATCAGCCGTATTCTCCTATTATAATCATTAAAAGTCTCTTTAAAAGCCATTGTCGGTGTATTTACATTCACGTGTTTGACCAATCAAGCTGACGGCTAATAATCAGATGACTCACAGTACTTCAAACCAATGGAGTGACCTTTATATCTCATTTCACGGCTAAAATCGATGTATCAAAGGCTTAATATACTGGGTTTCTTCAAGCACACATGGAGGGCCGACTGCTACAAAAAGCAGACTCTGGCGCTAAACAAAACCTCCTGCTGCTAACACCCCTGAGCGGACAACATGTCATACACCGCCTCAAGAGACAGCATTCGGGCTCTGTGTCATGTTAACAACAACTCGACACGTGTACCGCGGTAAAGAGGAGAGGGACTGGTGGAAGACGTGGACTGGGTGTGCTCTGACTTCAAATATAGATGCAGCTAGCTTAGCTGTGGCTACTAGTAAGGTTTACTGTATGAAGACTAGCATGAATCACTTGTATTATGGAAAGGTTGAAATTAGGGCCGTCACAATATCAGATTTTTTACTACATGAAATCTACAGAAATCTTGAAAAATACAATACTAATAATAATAACACAATAACGGTATTTAAATATAATGATTATCATCAATACCGGTATATCGCAGCACCCTCGATTAACACAATAACGATATTTAATTATTTAAATATCACGATTAGTGTCAATACCGGTATATTGTGACACCCCGACATGTTAACGATATTTCATTATTTAAATATCATGATTATCGTCAATAAAGGTATATCGCAACACCCTTAATTAACACAATAACGATATTTAATTAATTATCACGATTAGTGTCAATACCAGTATATTGCGACACCCCAACATGTTAACGATATTTCATTATTTAAATATCACAATTATCATCAATACGGGTATATAAGGACACCCTTAATTAACAAAATAACGATATTTCATTATTTAAATATCACGATAAGTGTCAATACTGGTATATATCACAGCGATAACAGTATTTCACTATTTAAATATTATGATTATCATCAATACCAGTATATCGCGTCACCCTTATTTAATGGAATAACGATATTTCAGTATTTAAATATCACGATAAGTGTCAATACTAGTATATCATCAATACTGGTATAATGCGTCACCCTTAACACAATAATAACGATATTTCATTATTTAAATATCACGATTAGCATCAATACCGGTATATCAGGACACCCTTAATTAACAAAATAACGATATTTAATTATTGAAATATCACGATTAGTGTCAATACCGGTATATTGCGACACCCTAACACGTTAACGATATTTCATTATTTAAATATCACAATTATCATCAATACGGGTATATAAGGACACCCTTAATTAACAAAATAACGATGTTTCATTATTTAAATATCACGATAAGTGTCAATACTGGTATATATCATGGTGGTAATGATATTTCACTATTTAAATATCGTGATTATCATCAATACCAGTATAATGCGTCACCCTTAACACAATAATAACGATATTTCGTTATTTAAATATCACGATTAGCATCAGTACCAGTATATATCACGACACCTCTAATTAACGAAATAACGATATTTCATTATTTAAACATCATGATTAGTGTCAATACCGGTATATTGTGACACCCTTAATTAACACAATAACAATATTTCATTATTTAAATATCACGATTAGCATCATGACGGGTATATATCACGACACCTCTAATTAACAAAATAACGATATTTCATTATTTAAATATCACGATTATTGTCAATACCGGTATATATCGTGGCGATAATGATATTTCACTATTTAAATATCATGATTATCATCAATACCTGTATATCACGACAGCCTTTATCACAACAATATTTCATTATTTAAATATCACGATTAGCCTCAGTACCAGTATATATCATGACACCTCGAATAAACAAAATAAATATCATTATTTAAATATATCACGTGTCAATACTATATATCAAAACGATAACAATATTTTACTATTTAAATATCTCGATTAACCCCAATAATGGTATATTGCGACACCAATTAACACTATAACAATATGTTATTATTTAAATAAACAATATGTTATTATTTAAATAATATGATTGTCATCAGTATCGGTATATTGCGATGCCCCTATCGCAGCGGTATATTGCGACGATAACAATATTTCATTATTTCAATATCACTTTTATCGTCAATACCGGTATATTGCGATGGCCTTAATTAATACTATAACAATATGTCATTATTGAAATATTATGATTGCCATCAGTACCGGTATCTAAATATCATGATTATCATCAATACATTGCAACGCCCCTAATGAACACAATAACAATATTTAATTATTTAAATTTCACGATTATCATCTATTTTGGTACATTGTGATGCCCCTAATTAAAACAATAATGATACTTTACTATTTAAATATCACAATTATCATCAATACCGGTATATTGCGACGCCCCTAATTAACACGATAAAGATATTTAATTATTTAAATGTCATAGTGTCAATACCAGTATAACCAGTATATTACACATAACAGTATATTGCAACAATAATGAAATTGTATCATTTAAATATCACGATTATCATAAATACCGGCATATTGTGACGCTCCTAATTGACATGATAACGATATGTCATTATTTAAATAGTATCAGTATAATTAACACAATAACGTAACTCAGATATTTATGTTATTTTTAGTATTATTATTAATTCAGTTGTAATTAAAAATTTGTTTTTTGTTTCTCATAAATAAAAATTCAATTATTATTTATTAATAATAATAATAATAATAATAATAATAATAATAATAATAATAATAATAATAATTTCTATTTTGTATTTATTTTTACGTCACTTTCAGTAATTTCAGAACTTTAAGGTCAACATTTTTTTAATAGTTTTAATTTTAGTTTAGTCGCAGCTAGCTGTTATTCCAGTGTTGTATTTACTGCCACCAAGTGGTGTGGATGTATTATCATGCAAAGCAATGATTTTCAATAAACTTAGTGAGTATTAATGCAACATTTACATTAAAAAATGAGTTATTTTTCTGAAACAACAGTGTCCGTTTGGGGAGTTACTAAGTGACTAGTATTCAGCTGCTCATGTGATTTCACATTTGTCCCCATGAACATGTCCTTCACGTAAAATAAACAGCTTTTCTTAAGCTACCGATATAACTGAAGTTTTCCTCTAATGTGAGTCTACATGCTGAACTTTTCAAAAGTAATATTAATTCATGCATAAAAGTTTTGAAATGATGAAGTTCACCTTTAGATTATGCTAACATACACTTATCGTTCCCATCAGCAGTTATTACATTTCCCGGTTCATAATCGTTCATCCAAACGTAATAACTCGCTCCGTATCTAAAATGACTTTCCTTTATGGCCATCGTCACCACGTCTGCTCATTTTTTAAGCCCTCCTCTTGAACCACCTGACTCTTCAATCCACAGAAATTCAGGTGGATAAAATTAAGCACTTTTTCAAAACCGCTAATCCTTTTTGACTCAGAAACAGTTCACAGAATGGCTTGCGAATGTCACTACATGTTGACTTATTCATCTTATTAGTTAGCGTGAACTCCGTAGCCCTACATGGACTGGGTTATTCAGGTTTTTCAGCCTAATAATGAGTGTCACGTCCCGTACGCTTTCAGCCTCCGGTTAATGAAAGTGCCTCAAGACCAAACGTAGAAGTTTTTTATCTTAATCCAATGATGTTGAGCAGAACATTATCATTAGGAGGAGTTATTACAGTCCATTCACACGCTGGCCTTTATCAAGGTTTGAGATAAATCAAACACATGTCCCGGTAACGTTCAGGTTCACGCGGTGTTAATGAGAAAGCTGCTGTTCCTCTCGTTTGCTGATCCGCTCCACTCATTCGGACGGGCTTTTTTTTCCACTTCTTTTCCGGCTGACCTCTCCCAAACTCGCTGGCAGATTAGTTGTGGGCTCCCTCGGGGAATACAGAGGGCCAGTGTTGCAAATTTGTCACCCAGAGTGTTAAAAATCCCAGAGGAATGTTAATCTTTCTGGTCTCCTCACACACTCCAGTAATCCACCTACTGCCTCCAAGAAACCCGGCCGCCCCATTCCCACCGCCGGGCCGCATTACAACACCACCGCACAACAGTGGATTTCTTTGACTCTCAAAGCATTTTAAGTGCATTTCCGAATGACACAACAGTCATTTTCTTGTTAAAATATAGGTATGTATGCATATACGTATTTATATAGTCATAGAATTTATTTTTTAGTTTATTTCATTAAATAATGTGCAAACTAAAAATAAATTACATAAAATAAAATTAAATTAATTGATGATGATTATTATTATTATTATTTTATTTTTGTTCTATTTTTAGTCATAGATTTAATTTGTATTTTTCATTTTTCTTTTATTTCAGTAAACAATGTGCAAACTTATCAAATAAAATTAAATAAAAAAGTTAAATTAAATTAAATTAAATTAAATTAAATTATTATTATTATTATTATTATTATTATTATTATTATTACCACCACCTTTTTTTTTTTTCTAGTCACTGATTTAATTTGTTTTTTTCCTTGTTTTTTTTTTTTTTTTTTTTTTTTTTTTTTTTTTTTTTTTTTCAGTAAACAATGTGCAAACTTATAAAATAAAATAAAATAATAAATTAAATTGTATTTAATTTTACCTTTTTCAGTGTAGTCATGGATTTTATTTTTTATTTTTATTTAATTTCATTAAATAATGTGCAATCTAAAAATAAAGTAAACTGATGGTAATGATGATGATGATATTTATTATTATTATTATTATTATTATTATTACATAAAAAAATATATATATTTTATTTCAGTAAATAATGTGCAAACTATGGAGGGCCAAATTAATCAAAAATAAATAATTAAATAAATGTTGAAATATATAAATAAATCGTTAAATGCATCATTTAATTATTAAAAGCATAAATAAATGTATAAATATTTATTTATTTTTTATTTATTTAAATATAAAATTATATTATCATTAATAATAAGTAATAATGAATAATTTATTATTCAATATTCATTGAAATAGAGATATAATAATTGAAAACTAATAAAATATAATTTATTACACAATAATGTCTATATTATTACATTTTACTTTTAATTTATTTATTTACTATTACAGAACAGTTTGTTTGAAACAACATATGGTTTAGTTAATGATGACATAAATTCTTAGTTAGTGTCACGTATCGTGCGAGGAAGGGGCGAACAAAGACGAAGGTCAAAGATAAAGTCTTTATTATATTCCAACAGGTAATGCCAAAACAGGTAAATCCACAACAGGAGGGTAAAACCACGTATACATTGAAAAGACCGGACGACAAACACTGAACTGAATGCAACTTATAAAGACAGGTGATTACAATGAACATAATTAAGGCACAGGTGATACAAGGTTAACTAATGATGATTAAAGAGGACAGGAAACAGGAACAACCAAATATGGGCACAAGAGGGAGAAACCAACATAAACAGTCCTCAGGGGTGTGACAGTTAGTTAGTTAGTGAATGTCATGACGTATAAATGATGTAGAAATTAAATAGTTTTATAAATATGTAACATTTTTAAATATGTAAAACTTTTTTTTTTTTAATAAATAAAATAAAATAAAACAAAATAAAAATAATAAAGCATATGTTTCTTTATGCAAAGTCTTTGTTTTGATTTTGCTGTACAGTATGACCTCAGATAGTGAAGGCAACTATTCACCCCTTTATAGACATTTCTAATACAAGCTTCTGTCCACGTAGTGCAAAATGCCTTGGGAAAAAAAGGGTTATATACTATAGTGAAGTACACAAACCATATGAATCATGTTTTTTTTTTCACCTATAACCAGTATCACAGCACAAGGACTCGGCAGAAAAGAGAAGCAGAACGATTTTAACAGTTTGACCCGCAGATCTGATTGAATGCTTTATGTGGAAAGCAGTCCGTCGGCGTGCCGTGATTCACAGAACATCTCACCCCCTCATAACCCAACCTTTACTAATTCATCACGCCCATCTGTTGTGCTGCACGAGCCCGGCCTCTTTCAGACACATATGAATACAGTCGCTGGAAGGGATGACTTCTGTTTTCGGACAGGCCATGGCCCTGATCTTCTGCTCAATGCTGCACAACCCAGAGCGGCTCACAGTGATGCTCATTCAAAACCAGCACAATCAACATTCAAGGAAATGCAGTTTTCAGTGATGTCTTGGTCGTGTGTGTGCGTGTGTGTGTCTTTGTTCAAAATAAAAATGTAAAAATTAAAATGTGTTATAACTGCTCTAATATAACAGTGAAGAAAATGGCATAAATAAATAAATAAATAAATAAATAAATAAATAAATAAGAGAAGTTTAGTTAAAAGTAAAATGTCATGTGGTGCGACTCCCCAACAAACCTACTAATATTAATGAAATAACAATTCATGAAATGTACTAAAAATACCTTGAAAGATATAGTCTTTGACATACTTTTGTTGTTGTTGTTGACAATAATGATAAAAGTGTGTTCAAGGTGTAAGGAAAATGTTTTTACTTCATGAAAATTACACCATATGACATTAAATAAAATAAATAAATAAATAAATAAATAAAAATAAATAAATAAATAAATAAATAAATAAATAAATTTTTTAAAAAGTTTATATATTGGTTTATTTGTTTGTTTGTTTGTTTGTTTGTTTACTTATTTTTAAGATCTCACAAAAGATTCAGTCAGATAAATGATAAATGAATATTGATAAAAATATTTATAGAAAATGTATATTATGCAATACATTTAACAACAAATAAAATATTAAGAAAAACCTAAAAAAGGTTATATCTTGCATAAAGAACATATCTGTTCATTATTATTATTTATTATTACTATTATTATTAATTTTGTGACATTATTTTCATGGCAAATACACACAGAATTTAAGTAGCATAAAGTTGTTTAAAATATATTCCCTTGTATTTAATTTGCTATTTTCCACTCCAATAGTATTGTTTACACAAGCAAATAAATAAATAAATAAATAAATAAATGGTTTAAAGGTTTTCAAAAGCCATTTGTTATTTGTTTGTTTGTTTGTTTAATTGTTTTTAAGATCACTCTCAGATAAATAATTTATAAATATATTTATAGAAAAAAATATTAAATATTATGCAATATATTTAATAAAAATAATAAAAAAATATTTTAGAAAAACAAAACAAAAAACAATGTCATATTTCACATAAAGAAAAAGTCTGTTATCATAATAATAATTATTTTATTTAATTATTATTATTATTATTATTATTATTATTATTATTTTTTTTTTTTTTTTTTTTTTTTTTTCATAGTAATTACACACAGAATTTAAACTGTATGAGGTATTTAAAATATTTCCCCTTGTATTTAATTTGGTATTTTCCACTTCAATAGTATTGTTTACAAGCTTAAAATGGGTATAAACATTTATCCATGATATTTGATTAAAAACAAACAAACAAAACAAAAAAAAACATTAAGACAATAATGATTCAGATGTGCTTTTTTGTTATTTTTACTTGACGGTTAAACCATATGGTTACATCATTTTAAAAGGCATTAAATTAAGTTTAAATCGAACTTCTTAATTATTTAAAACTTTTCCAAACCATATCAACCCAAAATAATTCTCAAAGTTTTTACACTAGATTTTCGAATTATTTTTCCATTCCTACTCCCCATTCCCGTGGCATGGGTCACACAAGCCGAAAATGGTTTCAGAAGCAGAACGAATGACTACATTTAATGAAAGATAAACGATTAGAGCAATAATTAAGAAACTGAAATAGGGTCAATGTGGTCTTTAAACACAGTTTGATTTATCCGATCTTCCTCTATCTGTGTGTGTAGGAAGGTTCGACCAATGAGCCGTTGCAAGTGGCAGTTTGAAGTAAGGTGTGACTAAAGGTGCTTTTGAGCTGTCAACAAGTGCAATCAACCACGCATCCTCCATCACTGAGAGATCGACACATTTCAGCTGAACTTCCCAGGTGTGGCTGTTCAGAAACCTGAAAGTGTAAATAAAACGATAAGCATTATTCAAAACCAATGCCAGGCGCTAATAACAGTGTACATCCGAAACCACCTTTACAGGAAAATCTCTTTCATGTAGTGATATGTCATACCTTGTTTACAACCAGTAATGACGGATGCTCTCCGGTCGAATCGAGAACCCAAACAACCGGGACCAGACAGAAGCACAAAAGATGTTGAAAAGCCGTCTAGAAGAAGATATCCCATTGCTCTCTACACCTCCCCGTTCCCCCGTCACCCCGTCCTCCCCTCGGGACACGGGAGAAAACAAGAAAGCAATTTGTTAATGCCGGCGGTGTCGAGTTATTGCTTTGTTTCCGATTTCACCGAGAGCTTCGGTGCCAAGGAAGAGTGCGAGCGGAGGATAAGAATTACAGGTTGTCCCGCGGTTCCTCGACAAAACAGCCCTTTGTTTGACACCTTGACAGTAAAGCGACCCCTCGGTCGGACACCTAGCGTATCTCTTTCACATTCTCCAGAAAGACAACCAGATCCCGGAGACGAGGGAAGGAGTGTATTGAGTTTTCCCGGCCCTGCCAAAACCCTCGGAGAGGTCGCATAATTGGCATTTTTCATCTGAGATCTTCTTCTGAAGTTGGTACTCCCATCATGCCTCAGTCCTGAGGCGAGCAGATGCCGTCTGCGGGGCTCTGGTTTCAGTGGGGCTTTGTGTTTTCGGCCTCGGTTATCAGAGATTTACTCATCCGCGGCACCTATCCCGTGGCATGAAGGGCCCGCTGGATTTATGGTTGCATGTGCACTGGGTAACCTTATAGTGTCAGGGGTTCACTTCGTGTCAGGTATTACACATTTATTGTGTGCGAGCTGTCCAAGGTATCAAAGGGTGAGTCTCAAAGGGAAGCGTTGGGAGCGATGAACTTCAATGACTTTTGCAGCCGTTTGTGTTTTATTAGGGCCCAAGCCCATAGGGGAGAAGGGCCCTATTGTTTTCTTTGGGATTATTCTTATTCTTATTTTTTGTCAAGGTTTTGGGGGGTGGAGTTGGGGCCCTTAACGTCCTCAAAAACTCATAAAAATTGGCACACACCTTGGAATCTGCGGCTATTAGGGCCAGGCAGAGACTGGTACATAGGCAAAGCAAGGGAACTCCACAGCGCCCCCTGGAATTTGGAGGGCCATATATCACACATACTTACACTTAACTTGTGTAAACTTTTTACACATGTAGACCTCATCATGCTAAACAACTGTTGCACTGCATTTTTTGCAGGAAGTTGGTTATTCTGGGTTTTGTGAAAAATGCATGCTCTGAAATTTGCGATACTCCTCAGAGGTTTTTTGTCCAATTGCCACTCGGTCAAAAGACATTGAGACCTCCATTATAAATGAATGAATGAAAACCAGATTTTTCCCCAAGGTTTTTTCCCCCCATTTTAAAATTAGCATTCACCTCACTCTGCCCTAAAATTCTCATAACAAAGAAACAAACAAAACAAATTAAAAAGTTATTATTATTATTATTTTTTTTTTAATTAAAAAATAAACATTAACCTCACTCTGCCCAAAAATGACCAATAAATAAATAAATTAATTAATTACTAAACAAATTCTAGATTTTTCATTTTTTTTAATTATTATTTAATTTTAAAATAAACATTAACCTCTCTCTTCCCCAAAATTTCCATAAATGAATGAATTAATGAATGAATACCAGACCCCGCCCCCCATTTTAAAATAAGCATTCACTCTGCCTCAAAATTCCCATAACAAACAAACAAATCCTTGATTGTTTTCCTTTTTTTTTTTTTTTATTATTTTCAAATAAGCATTAACCTCACTCTGCCCCTAAATTCCCTAAATGAATGAATGAATGAATGAATGAATGAATGAATAAATAAATAAATAAATAAATAAATAAATATTTTTTCCAAGGTTTTTCCCCCATTTTAAAATGAGCATTCACCTTTCTCTGCCCAAAAATTCCCATAACTAAGAAACAAACAAATAAACCCAGATTTTTTTTTTTTTTTTTTTTTTTAGTTTTTTGTTTAATAAGCATTAACCTCACTTTGCCCCAATAAATAAATAAATACATTCCAGATTTTTCAATTTTTTTTAATTATTATTTAATTTTAAAATAAGCATTAACCTCTCTCTTCCCCAAAATTTCCATAAATGAATGAATGAATGAATGAATACCATATTTTTTTCCCCATTTTAAAATAAGCATTCAAAATTCAAAATTCACATAACAAACAAACAAATCCCTGTTTTTTTTTTTTTTTTTTTTTTTTTTTTTTTTTGTCAAGCTTTTTTTAAAATGATTTTAAAATAAGCATTAACCTCACTCTGCCCCTAAATTCCCTAAACGAATGAATGAATGAATGAATGAATGAATGAATGAATGATGGAATGAATACATAAAGAAATAAATAAAACAAAATCCCAGATTTTTTTTTTTTTTTTTTTTTTTTTTTTTTTTTTTTCAATATTTAATTTTAGAATAATTTAAAAATAAATTTACCTCACTCTTTTAAAATAAGCATCCAATGTCACTCTGTCTCAAATGTCCCATAACAAACAAACAAAGAAATTTTTCCCCAAGGGTTTTTAAAAGTATTATGTAATTTTAAAGTAAGCATTAGCCTTACTCTTCCCCCAAATTCCCATTGGAAATAAATAAATAAATAGCACTAAAGTGACATTACCACCATGACAATTACACATTCACCTCAACCTCATATTTTCCTAATGTGGTGGTAATAAGAAATAAAATTGCAAACTGAACCCAGCGTAAATAAAATTGAATATTTCTCAACTGAAAGGTAATTTTTACTACCATAAAATATTATTTTATTTTAACTTTTTATTTATTTAAATAAGAAGACAGCAACAAATCCCACACTGACATATACATTTGAAGTGTATTTATGTATGTATGCATGTATGAATGTTACACTGCTGACAATCTTATATAGGTGGGGTGCTTAATTAAAACTACTTAACTGCATTAGTTTTACTTGTTTTTTGGAATATGCATCTCACTTCACTTCAACCCTAACAGAGTTAGATGATGGGCAATGAAGAGATGTTTACTGCTGTGTGAAAATGTGTCCATTTACCCTCTGTGTCTATCTATCCCATCATCCTCTTCATAGAGCGCAACAGTTTCATTCAGAGCGAAATGGAGTTTCAAGTGAACAATAAAGAAGAAATGCTTTCATTGGCCAAGCAATGGTTTTAATGCTTTTCCCATGATCTCCGTATTTTAGTTATTCTCTGGCTCCGGAATTGAGAACGAAACTCAAGTCCTCTAAAAACAACTTTTGGCAGTTGCTCTCTCACTGGCAATCACACAATGAGGAGCTTCCAAAAAAGTTTAACGCAGAAATCTTCAGTGCCCTCGAAATCCCCGTTTTGACTGACACACGCAAAAGCATAATGGCGAAGATTTGAATCTTAAAGTTGGGAACCAAATTTATGCTAACCTTGAACTGAACTGTGGCGGCACCGTCCTTCTCTGCATTTTGCTGATGTCACTCATTGCTTTCACCGTGTCGTACATTCATGATTGAATACGTTGATTTCTATTCATTCTCCAATCTGCAGCTTTGTACTAGCAAATGATGGGAAGAGATAATGAAAAAAGAGAGAGAGGAGGAGATGGGAAGGAAAAATCAAATTAAAGAGACCGTAATCAACAAGCATCACACGGTAATTCAATTTAGGAAGTCTTTCTTATGACTTTCATTTCCATAGTTCAGATTGGGCCTCATATGTAGCTCCTAAACAAAATGACTCTTTTACAGTTCATTAGCATTTAGAGTTGGGTCCCAGTGAGGACGTCCAGCTGAACTTCGCTCTGCCTGTTACGTTGGACCACTAGCACAAACAAGAGTTTTCATTTTTGGATGTACTGGCCCTTTAAACATACTTGTTTTGATTGCTAATCCAAGATTAGCAGTATGGTTCATGCTAATAACACAAACCAGATACCACACAGGAAGAAACCTCGTTAGCAGGATGACGCTAATTGATCTGAATTTGAAAGATATACCAGGAATGCGTCTGCAAAGCACATATTTTATTAGCCAAAGACATACTGTATGCCTTTGAAGTTACATCAATGAGTTCATATTTCAGCTTTGTAATCTATGGTAGTGTCTGGCATTTGTACGAAAACAAGCACAAGAAGAAGATTGCTTTGTCTGGCACCGGCTGGATTCTTTCATGGATTTGTGAACGACCAAAACAAAGAGAAGAAAAACATTCCATTTGTGTTCAAAAGAAAAGATGACTCTTCATCTGTGGGCTTCATGACACGGATGTCAAATACTGTCTCTTTGATAATCTGTAGATGTAGATTTTAAATGGGATTCAGGTCTACAGAATTATTCACATGCTAGAACTACTGCTAGCATATGTTGTTTGCAAAGTCATGCGAGAGATTCTCAGGAGGACATTCATACTTATATACTTTGAAATATACTGCGATACGTCTTGTCTAAATCTTAAAAGTATATGTAAAAAAATAGTTTTTGCAAATAACTTGAAATGCATTAAGTAAAGGTCATTCTAAAAGGTGCACACTGTAATGTAAAAGGTTTAAAAATCATTTTCAATCATTTTTTGATATATGTTTTTGTCACACTTCAAAGTACATTTATTTATGTTGACTAACATACTAAAGTAGTTGACTGTAATTTGTACTGTGGTGTGTTAGTCAATACGTTCAAGTGAAGTGCTTGTGTGAAGTGCACATATAGTGTAAGTGGCAATTAACTCAGGATGCAAGTCAATTATAAAGGCCAGATTTCAAGTACCAAGATGAACACTAGAACACAAAACTGAGATCTCTACAGCAGCTGCAAATATATCCAAGGCACTTTTCATAATCGTTCACATATTTTGTCCAAACATTCACTGTATGGTAAATGACGCATAGTTTGCTATAAATAAATGGTTTAGTCACAGCTTAAAATAATATTCCCTACTTTGTATGATGTTACATGTGCTGAATGTTGACTACATTCAAACTGAAACATATTGTAAAAAAATAATAATAATAATAATAATAATATTTATTTATTAATTTATTTGCTTGTTTGCTTGTTTGTCTGTTTGTTTAAGTTGCAATGAAGCAAAAGTTGAGATTAGACACCTTATGAAATAACAGTTGTGATGAAATGAAAGTTGTGATTAAACAAATATTAAACAAAAGTTGTGATGAAGTTGTAAGGAAACGGAAGTTGTGATCAAACAACTGTTAAATGAAAGTTGTTATAAAACAAACACTGCAATTAAACAAATATTATTGAACAAAAGTTGTGATGAAGCTGCAATAAAACAAAAGTTGTGATTAAAGAAATGTTGTTAATGAAGAAAAATGATTAAAGGAATGTTAAAAACGGATGAAGTTGGGATGAAACGAAAGTTGTGATTAAACCGTTGTAGTTACTAAACTAAGGTTGTGAAGTTGCAATGTAATGTAAGTTACGATTAAATGTTATTATTAAAAAGTTTGATTAAACAAATGATCAAACAAATGTTATTAAACTAAATGTGTGAGAGGTTGTGATGAAACAAAAGTTGCAATTAGACAACTCATTAAATAATAGTTGTGATGAAATGAAAGTTGTGATTAAACAGATATTAAAAGTTGTGATGAAGTTGCAAGGAAATGAAAGTTGTGATCAAACAACTATTAAATGAAAGTTGTTATAAAACAAAAGTTGCAATTAAACTCTTATGAAATGACAATGAAAAAAGTTGTGATTAAACAAATGTTGTTACTGAAGAAAGTGATTGAAGAAATGTTGTTAAAAACTATTAAACATGTTGTTAAAACAAAAGTTGCAATGAAACATTAAATGTTATTATTAAAAAGTTTGATTAAACAAATGATCAAACAAATGCTATTAAACTAAATGTGTGAGAGGTTGTGATGAAACAAAAGTTGCAATTAGTTGCGATGAAACGAAATGAAACGAAAAGTTGAGATGAAACGAAAGTTGTGATTAAATATTGATATTACATGAAAGCTCTAATGAAATGACAGTTGTGATTAAACAAATGTTAGTAAATGAAAGTTGCTATTAAACATGTTGTTAAACAAAAGTTGCAATGAAACAAAAGTTGTTATTAGACGTTGATATCACATGAAGCTGTGATAAAAATGAAAGTTGTGATTAAACAAATGCTATTATTAAATGAAAGTTGCAATGAAATGAAAGCTGTGATTAAAGAAATGTTATTAAACAAAAGTTACGACTGAACATGCTGTTAAACAAAAGTGATGAAACGAAAGTTGTTATTAGACGTTAATATTACATGAAAGTTCCAATGAAATGAAAGTTGTGATTAAACAAATGTTATTATTAAATGAAAGTTGTAATGAAATGAAAGTTGTGATTAAAGAAATGTTTTTAAACAAAAGTTATGACTGAACATTATTAAACACAAGTGATGAAACAAAAGTTGTTATAAGACATTGATATTACATGAAAGCTGTGATGAAATGAAAGTTGTGATTAAACAAATGTTATTATTAAATGAAAGTTGCAATGAAATGAAAGTTGTGATTAAATAAATGTTATTAAACAAAAGTGATGAAATGAAAGTTATTATTAAACGTTGATATTACATGAAAGCTGTGATGAAATGAAAGTTGTGATTAAACAAATGTTATTATTAAATGAAAGTTGCAATGAAATGAAAGTTGTGATTAAATAAATGTTATTAAACAAAAGTGATGAAATGAAAGTTATTATTAAACGTTGATATTACATGAAAGCTGTGATGAAATGAAAGTTGTGATTAAACAAATGCTATTATTAAATGAAAGTTGCAATGAAATGAAAGCTGTGATTAAAGAAATGTTATTAAACAAAAGTTACGACTGAACATGCTGTTAAACAAAAGTGATGAAACGAAAGTTGTTATTAGACGTTAATATTACATGAAAGTTCCAATGAAATGAAAGTTGTGATTAAACAAATGTTATTATTAAATGAAAGTTGCAATGAAATGAAAGTTGTGATTAAAGAAATGTTATTAAACAAAAGTTATGACTGAACATTATTAAACACAAGCGATGAAACAAAAGTTGTTATAAGACATTGATATTACATGAAAGCTGTGATTAAATGAAAGTTGTGATTAAACAAATGTTATTATTAAATGAAAGATGCAATGAAATGAAAGTTGTGATTAAATAAATGTTATTAAACAAAAGTGATGAAATGAAAGTTATTATTAAACGTTGATATTACATGAAAGCTGTGATGAAATGAAAGTTGTGATTAAACAAATGTTATTATTAAATGAAAGTTGCAATGAAATGAAAGTTGTGATTAAATAAATGTTATTAAACAAAAGTGATGAAATGAACATTATTAAACAATGTTGATATTACATGAAAGCTGTGATTAAATGAAAGTTGTGATTAAACAAATGTTATTATTAAATGAAAGTTGCAATGAAATGAAAGTTGTGATTAAAGAAATGTTATTAAACAAAAGTTATGACTGAACATTATTAAACACAAGTGATGAAACAAAAGTTGTTATAAGACATTGATATTACATGAAAGCTGTGATGAAATGAAAGTTGTGATTAAACAAATGTTATTATTAAATGAAAGTTGCAATGAAATGAAAGTTGTGATTAAATAAATGTTATTAAACAAAAGTGATGAAATGAAAGTTATTATTAAACGTTGATATTACATGAAAGCTGTGATGAAATGAAAGTTGTGATTAAACAAATGTTATTATTAAATGAAAGTTGCAATGAAATGAAAGTTGTGATTAAATAAATGTTATTAAACAAAAGTGATGAAATGAAAGTTATTATTAAACTTTGATATTACATGAAAGCTGTGATGAAATGAAAGTTGTGATTAAACAAATGTTATTATTAAATAAATGTTTCATAGTTGCAATGAAACAAAAGTTAAGATGAAGTCACAATGAAACTAAAGATGCAATCTTTTTCATTGTGTTAATTTAATAAACTGTAGGGAAAAAAAAAATGTAGGGACTTCGTTCTATCCTTTAGACGTTGTTTGAAAGTGAGTTAAATTAAATGACTAGAAAAGTTACCTGAGAGTAGATGGTTGCTATATGGTGCTAAAGGTGGTTTTTAGGGCTTTTCTATGTGGTCAAAGGTATGGCACATGGTTGCTAAGGAATTGTTTGGTGGTTGCATTAGATGTTGCTAAGTTACTGAGGTGTTCTGAGTGGTTGCTAGACCACAAAATACAGTTACTTTTGAAGAAAAGTGCTTTTTAAGCCCAGAATGACGTAATTAAGCATCTGCCGGCAGCCAAACCATAAACACACATGAAGACAGAGGAAGCAAATGAAAACCAATCAAAGGGTGTGAAATGCATCTTGAAATAATTATGGAGGAGCCAAAAAAGATGCCTGATTTTCCAAAAACATTCCCAACAGCAGTGTTGCACCACATCTGAGCACAGATCTTACCTGGGTCCAATTAAACAAGCACGGCTTGAGTAGTAGAGCGCTGCTGTATCAGGGGTGAAAGACCCCCAGGCACACGACTGGACACATTCCAAGAACCTCCATGTCTAGTGATCTCAGTTCTGATATCCACCAACCCTCAGGGCAAGAACTGATAGGGGCGTGAGGTAGTCCAATTTTAACTCTTTAAGGTGTGGAAATTACCACGTACCTCCACGACATGAAATGAAATGAATGCAATTAAACAAATGGTCAATCAAACGGAAGTTGTGACGAAATGAAAGTTGTGCCTAAACAAATGTTATTATTAAATGAAAGTTGCGGTGAAAGACAAGTTGTGATTAAATAAATATGATTAGGCAAAAGTTGTGATTAAATGAAAGTTGCAATTAAAACGAATATTATTAAACAAACATGATGAAATGTAAGTTGCGATTAAACAAACATGATTAAATTAAATCTGAAATTAAAACAAATAATATTAAACAAAAGTTGTGGTGAAACAAAAGTTGCAGTTAAACAAACACTATGAAACAAAAGAAAAGATGATGAAATGAAAGTTGCGATTAAACAAGTATTATTAGGCAAAAGTTGTGATTAATCAAATGTTAATATTAAATGAAAGCTGTGGTGAAACGAAAGTTGCGATCAAACAAATGTTATTAAATGAAAGTTGTGATGAAACAAATATCATTAAACAAAAGTGATTAAACAAACGTTGTGATTAAACAAATATTATAAAACAAATGAAAAGATGTGATAAAATATAAGTTGTGATTAAACAAGTATCATTAGGCAAAAGTTGTGATTAAACAAAAGTTGTGATTAAACAAACGTTAATATTAAATGAAAGTTGTGGTGAAACGAAAGTTGTGATTAAACAAACATTATTAAATGAAAGTTGCAATTAAAGCAAATATTATTAAACAAAAGTTGTGATAAAATGAAAGCTGTGATTAAACAAATGTTATTAAAATGAAAGTTGTGATTAAACAAACATTATTAAATGAAAGTTCCAACTAAACAAATATGTTTAGGCAAAAGATGTGATTAAACAAAAGTTGCAATGAAACAAATATTCTTAAATAAAAGTTGTGATTAAATGAAAGTTCCAATTAAATAAATGTTTGAATAAAGTTTAAATAAATGTTATTATTAAATGAAAGTTGTGGTGAGACGAAAGTTCTAACTAAACAAATATGATTAGGCAAAAGTTGTGATTAACAGAAAGTTGCGATTAAACAAATATTATTAAACAAAAGTTGTGATGAAATGAAAGTTGCAATTCAACAAATGTTATTATTAAATAAAGTTGTGGTGAAACAAATATTATTAAACTAATTAAACAAATATTATTAAACAAAAGATGTGATCAAATGAAAGTTGCAATTCAACAAATATTATTAAACAAAAGTTGTGATGGAATCAAAGTTGCGATTAAAACAAATACTAAACAAAAGTTGAGATGAAACGAAAGTTGTGATTGAACAAATGTTATTATTAAATGAAAGCTGCAATGAAATAAAGTTATGATTAAACATGTTGCTACACAAAAGCTGTGATGAAATGAAAGTTGTGATTAAAAAATGTTATTACTGAACGGAAGTTGTGATGAAATGAAAGTTGTGATTAATGTTGCTATTACACGGAAACAATCACAATTTTGGCTATTCATTTCCACAATAATGCTTTTTTGGGGGGCCTTAAAATGTATTTCAAAATGTGTTTTAAAGTTTTTAAAAACGATACCATTATCGTCTCTGTGTAAGCTACAAAAACATGTATTTGTGAAAACGGTGACGTCATGTGCGTGCATATTGGGTGTTCAGTCTGCAGGTATGTGCACAGGTGTGTATTGTTTCATTACAAAGTGAAATCTACTGACAAATCTACTGACCTGGCATGAATAATACAGTGTTTTTAATTGTTTTTGCAGATCTGTGTGAACAGGGATCGTTTCGAAAACATTGTCGTCTGTACGCAAAACTTTTTAAAAACACAAAGTACATTGTTGTTTTGTAAACATACCCTCTGATCTGCCTACATTCAATCAACAACGAATGGATTGAACCAAATTCCTGCTCTACTTTTTTTTTTCTCTCTTTTTTTGTTTCATTGCAACTTAATTGTGAAAATATCTTGCATCATTTTTGTTTCATAACACTTTGTGTCAGTTCTTGATGGATAAAATCAAGTCCCATTCTACATATTTAAATCACGTGGAATATCATAAAATGTTTCGCACATGTTGTTTTATTTGGATTCTACAGACGTTATTTTGGAGTATCTGCCTCCTTTTAATTTAAAAATACTGTCAGATCAATACAGAAGTTGCAGTGTTATCTGGGGCAGTGGATTCATTTTGAAGTCTAACCAGGAAGCGTGATAGAAGGGTGTTTTATTTTTTCCAAATCCCAAATAACACACAAGCAATATTGCACAAACAGATAGGGAACCAAAAAAAAAACAAGTATTATAGCGGAGAGAGAAAATGATTCATTCCTCCCAGTAAGGCTGTGAATGATGAGGCTGTTACAGCCGGCGAGTAGAATGCATCTATTGCTGGTTGTAGTCTGGTATTTATTAGAGTAGACATGCCTACCTGGGGCCATTTGATACAAGTTAATATGTTCTCTGTGTTGGCCATAAATTTGAGGGTAATTTAAAGAGAAAAAAAGAAAGAAGCGGAATAACCTTTCTAATGACAAAGAGATAGCAAACCTTTGTTTCCTCAAGTTAGTCATGCAGTGGACTTTTAGTGCACCTGTACACATATATCACATCCCTGGGAGACAGGAAGTGCTGCCATATCACTCATTACAAATTCAGTCTTCGGGCCAGATGTTAGAGGCCTCTGCTCGGTGGAATTGCAATGTCTTCCATGGGATCGTGATGTCTTCTGTTCCAATTTCTTTTCCTGTTTATAGCCTTTTGCCATCATGGGTTTATACAAAAACAAACTGGCCCAAAATATAAATAAATAATGGAATATATCCACTGAATCCAAAAATAAATCTTGTTTAGCTGGCTAACATAGTTGACATTGTGTCAAAATGAGGAGAATGACTTTGACAGTCTATATTTTTATTATTATTATTATTATTTATTTATTTATTTATTTATTTATTTATTTATTATTATTATTATTATTATTATTATTATTATTATTATTATTATTACATTTTGTCATTTGTCTATTTATTATTTTATTAAGTTGTTTATATACAAACAAAATAAAAAATAAAAATAAAAAAAAATAACATTTGTCAAAATTAGGTGAAAGGTCCAATGAGAAATTAGTATTTTTAATTTGGTAATTATTAATCTATTAATTTAGTATTTTTAAAGAAACTAGCAATTAAAATAAAATAAAATAAAAATACAATAAAATTTGTCAGAATTAGGTGAAAGACTTGTGATAGAATGACAAATCATGATAATTTTTTTTGTAAACCATAATTCTATTTATTTATTTATTTATTTATTTATTTATTTATTTATTTATTTATTTATGTTTTGTGTTTCTTTGTTTGTTTATTTATTAATTATTTAATTTTTTAGTATTTTTTAAAAACCATAATTCCAGCTATTTACATACTTTTTATTTATTTATAATTATTATTTTTATTTTTTTTTACATTTTTTTTTTTTTTTTAATTTATTCATTCATTCATTCATTCATTCATTCATTCATTTGTTAATTAATTAATTTATTTTTTTCTTAAAGAAACTATGCAATTTTGGAAAGAAAAAATAATTCAATTATTATTATTATTATTATTATTATTATTATTATTATTATTAACTATTATAGTTTAACTATTATAGTCACTTGTTAATTCTTCATCTGTTAATTTAGTATTTTTAAAGAAACTAGCAATAAAATTTGTCTAAATTAGGTGAAAGACTTGTGATAGTCTTTGTAGCATCAGTTAAAATTAGAAATCATGAAAAATTCTGGCAATAAAATAAATATTAGCAATAAAATAAAATGGCAGAACAACAAACAATATATATTTATATATGTATATGCTAACACTTTACAATAAGTTGTCATTAGTTAACATTAGTTAACTACATTAGTTAACATGAACTAAGAATGAACAGTACTTCTACAGCATTTATTAATTTTAATGTTAATTTCAGCATTTACTAACGCATTATTAAAATCACAAGTTGTGTTTGTTAACATTAGTTAATGCACTGTGAACAAACATGAACAAATAATGAATAACTGTATTTTTATTAACTAACACTAACAAAGATTAATAAACACTGCAATACATGTATTGTCCATTGTTCATTCATGTTAGTTACTACATTAATGTTAACAAATGACACCTTATTGTAAAGTGTTACCATTTACACAAAATTATAGTTTTGGACATAATTATTCTTAGAAATAGCCCACACACTAAGGTACCATGTGAATACCATCTGATAAATCACTGTACCATGATAGCACAGTACATTTGTAAAGGCTTCTGACCTTTTTTTTACACAGTGTTCAATTTCCTAAAAGTGCTTTGATAAGATGAAAAATTTGCAGTCCCTCCGGTCGGGCAGAAGTGTCGTTTGGGTTAGCAGGAAAGTGAGCAGTGGCTTTACCCTGAGGGTCTTCCAGGGGCCGAGACGGTGATTGATAAGAAGTGTTAGGGTGAGTTTAACCCCCACCATCAGGACTGCCCTGGGTCAACACATCCTGAGTAATGATCCCTTCTCAGAAACTGTGATGGATCACTGACCTCAGACCTGTGGAAGGCATCCACCCAAACCAGGAAGTGTTTGTTTGAGAGATCTCTGTCCATCCTTTACATTAACAAGTGACTGATAAGTTCAAACTGATAAGCCATGCAAATGCTGGATTCTGAAGTCACCATTTCCTTGTGAGTTTCAGGAAGCTTCGCACACATTTGGTTTTTATGCAGCAACACAAGATAGAAGTAAAAAGCCCCAAAAGGGAGTTTATTGTTAGGTCTGTTACACCATAGGTATCTGTCTGATGTACTTCCTGTTAGCTGTAGCTGAGTAGGCTATCCTGGGGCAAAGCAGGTAAAAATGACTCTGGTGATGTGAGTCATAGTCTCAAAACTTATTTTTTCTAAAACTGAGCTGCTTGGCTGTCTACTGCAGCTTCCTTGTAAGGCAACAGACAGATTCAATTCCAAAAAAAGTGTGAAATTGATCAAATGAGAAAACAGAACTAAAGTTAAAACATTTTATTTCTACAATAGGTTTCATTTGCATCATCCAGGCTTTTTATTGTTTGATTAAATGATTATCCAGACATTTGTTTTAATTTTTTGGTTAGTTTTGTTGGGATTATCCAGATATTTGTTTTGTTTGTAATATTCAGAGAATTGTTTTGTTTTGTTTTGTTTTAATTATCCAAACAGTGATTTTATGTTATCTGTATTTGTAGAGAATCATTTTGTTTGGATTATCCGGATGTTTATGTATGTATGTATGTATGTATGTATGTATGTATGTATGTATGAATTTATTTATTTCCAGGCTTATCCAGAAATTTGTTTTGTTTGTTGTTTTATTTGTTTCATTTTATTTGTGGTTATCAAGATATTTGTTTTGATGTTTTGTTTAGCTTTGTTAGGATTATCCAGATATTTGTTTTGTTTGTAATATTCAGAGAATTGTTTTGTTTGAATTATCCTTTGTGTGTGTGTGTGTGTGTGTGTGTGGATTTGTTTTGTTTGGTATTGTTTTGCCTGGATTACACATTTAAATAATTAAATGTGTGATCCACATTAATTAATTAATTAATTAATTTATTTATTTATTTGTTTGTTTGTTTGTTTGTTTGTTGGATTATCCAGACTGGATTGCTGAATTATTTGGTTTCTTTTGTATTGTTTTGTCTGGATTGAACAAGCATTTTGTTTTATTAGATTTTTGTTTTGTTTGTCTGGATTATCCCAACATGTGTTTTATTTGGCATTATTTTGTCTAGATTACACAAACATTTTGTTTTGTTTTGATTTGTCTGGATTTTCCAGACATTGGTCTTGTTTGTATTATCTGGATTATATCTGGATTGTTTGGATTAAACAAACATTGGTTTTGTCTGGATTTTCCAGATATTTGTTTTGTTTGGTATTGTTTTGTCTGGATTAAACAAACATTTGTTTTGTTTGATATGTTTTGTCCGGATTAATCAAACATTTGTTTTGCTTGGATTATCCAAACATTTGTTTTGCTTGATATTGTTTTGTCTGGATTAAACAAACATTTGTTTTGCTTGTTATTGTTTTGTCTGGATCATCCAGACATTTGTTTTGTTTGATATGTTTTGTCTGGATTAAACAAATATTTGTTTTGTTTGGATTATCCAAACATTTGTTTTGCTTGATATATATATATATTAAATAAACATTTATTTTGTTGGATATGTTTTGTCTGGATTAAACGAACATTTGTTTTGCTATTATATATTTATTTTGCTTGATATTTTTTTGTCTGGATTAAACAAACATTTGTTTTTTTTTTTGGATTAAACAAACATTTGTTTTGCTTGTTATTGTTTTGTCTGGATCATCCAGATATTTGTTTTGTTTGGTATTGTTTTATCTGGATTAAACAAACATTTGTTTTGTTTGGATTATCCAGATATATGTTTTGTTTGATATTGTTTTGTCTGGATTAAACAAACATTTGTTTTGTTGGATATTGTTTTGTCTGGATAAAACAAACATTTGTTTTGCTTGGATTAAACAAACATTTGTTTTGCTTGTTATTGTTTTGTCTGGATCATCCAGATATTTGTTTTGTTTGGTATTGTTTTATCTGGATTAAACAAACATTTGTTTTGTTTGGATTAAACAAACATTTGTTTTGCTTGTTATTGTTTTGTCTGGATCATCCAGATATTTGTTTTGTTTGGTATTGTTTTGTCCGGATTAAACAAACATTTGTTTTGCTTGTTATTTTTTTGTCTGGATCATCCAGATATTTGTTTTGTTTGGTATTGTTTTGTCTGGATTAAACAAACATTTGGTTTGACTGATATGGATTATCCTTAGATTTGTTTTGTTTGGTATTATTTTGTTTGGAAAGACTGACAGTTATTTTGTTTGTTTTTTGTTTTATTTGGCTGGATTATCCAGACATTTGTTTCGTTCTGGAAATAGGCATTACCACATGTTTGTGCAATATGCAAACCATCTGAATGACCAGCATTTTTTTTTTTTTTTTTTTTTTTGTGAATACATGTATTTACAGTAAATGTACACTGCCACAAAATTCATTCAGTCATTAGCATGTAGCTAAGAATAAATAATTGACTGTAGTTACAAATACTGGACAAAATGGCCATTTTAAATTAATGTATTGGATATTTTTGAAACTGAATTAAATATATTTTTACTTAGAATTAACTTTTTGCTTGCCTTGTCCACCATTGGATTGCTTTGTATTCATTTATTTATCACTGCTCATCTTGAGATTGCCCTTTGTGTTAAGGATACATTTGATTTCACAAAAAAAAAAAGGACAAATATTGTTTTCTCTGTCTGGATCAGACAAACATATAATACACTGATGTTGATAATACTGCCTACGTAGGCAGCTCACAAGGTTATCAAATACAGACATCCCACTGTAGACACGTGAGACGAGTGTTGATCAACAAAACTGATGTGCGTTTCTTTCCATGCATCACTCATCCCCGTTTATCATCGTCAACGTATTCTGTTTGGGTGCAAAACAGTCTTCAGACCTCGAAGACGTTGAGATATTGCCCTCAAAACAACTTTGATGTCACTATGGTGTTGGCTGTACTGCAATCCATCCATTACAGAGCATACAGCAGGTACAGGCATGTTAGAATCGGCGATCTCTCGGCCGTGTCTTTCTCTGAGTAATCCAGAGGGAGGGATTTGAGAAGAAGAGATAAGGTGAGAAAGGATAAGATCAATGCCGGAGGAATGTAAAGTATCCCGCTTCGCACCATCTTACACCTGGAGGCACATACGGTCTCAGACGATCGTAAAGCTTTTATCTAAGAGGGTTTGTCGTCATGCTACTTCATCTGCTGATTAATCTCATCATGTGACGCACACACCGATGACTGTCTATTCTATATTGCAGTGTATTTTAGGTTTTAAAACACGTTTTGAGTACTTTCTGTCTTACTAGATACCCTTCTTTCCTACTGTGGTTTGATAAGCTCCTGGTCAAGTAAGGGTCAAACTTAGGCAGAAAACAAAACAATACCAGGAAGAAAACAGATAAACATGTCCAGGTTAAATGGCAGCTGACTAAGTTGGAATTCTATTCAATAGAAAACAATGTTTTCTATTAAGGAATGTTCATATCATCTCACACACATGGCAGTGTTATCTTGTTGTAAAGTTTACTTTTTTTTTAATTAAGTATGAACGTAGCAGCAGCGACTTACAAACTCTGTTTCTACAGGAAGCTTTCTGTTTCCACCGAGTTGTACATTGGCTTGAGAAACACGCTTGACTGCTGGGGAAGTGGAATTACGCTTTAATTAATGTTTAGCTTGAGGCTGGAGCTCTAGGTGGGGGGTCAGTCTACATGGCCTGGCATTTTCCCACAATGCTCTGTAAGTCTGTGCTGTTTGTGTGAGAAACAGAGAGAAACAGAGTTTCACAGCACCTGGATACTTTCTCTGCTCTGTCATTAACAACCGCTGAGCCCGGCCCAGTCAGCAGATGCATTTTTTGTGTAGTTGCACAAATGCATGTGTGTGTGCGTGCATCCTTGTTTATCTGAATACTTCTGAAA
Source organism: Labeo rohita (assembly GCF_022985175.1). NCBI lineage: Eukaryota > Metazoa > Chordata > Actinopteri > Cypriniformes > Cyprinidae > Labeo > Labeo rohita. The sequence goes on from NC_066890.1 coordinate 11,749,125, forward strand.
GTCATTAGATGGGATTTTCATTTGGCGAATGATAAATCAGATGAAAAATTCCAGTAGGCTTACGTTAAAGGAGGATCAACCCAGTCTCACAGAAAACGCAACTATTTTACGAGGTGGTGATTAGGGCAGGAAACTTTCTGTGGAAGGAAATTTCCCAAACTTCTAAAAAGTTTCTCTTTGCAACCCTAGTGGTTAGAAAAAAACATTATGACTGACAGGTAAAGTAATCCAGCATTCAGTTGAGATCCTGATAAGCGCTCATCATCACAGCTGTAAACACAACGGCTTTCTACTTCCATGAGGGGGGTTTGGCATCACAGCATTTTTGTTTCCAGGCAGAACATTAAAAAATGCGGCACACATGTCTCACGGAAATCCTGTATAATTCGAACAATCCGATGACGACTTTAAAACTCTTGTAGCGTTTCTAGTTTTCTTTTCTTGGCCATTTATGCATTTTTCTTGATAGGACGGTGGAGATATGATGGGAAGCAAGCAGGAGAAAGAGAGGGACAGGATCAGAAAAGGTCCAAGAGGCGGGATTTGAACTTGGGACACCTGAGGCATGACTGCGTCACACATCAGCGCGCTGACCACAAGGTAATCGTCGCTGGCAGTATTTCCAGTTTTGTGTACGATATGCATCAAATGTTCAGCCAACGGTTCATGGGAATGATGTCTGAGGCTGAAGCTATACGAAAACAAGGAAATGAAATCATACTAATTCATATGAATTGGCCACCAATTCGGCAAAACATAAAATAGTCACAAATAGAAATAAAACTGTGTTGGTCATATCTAAAGACCAGAATGTCATGGGAGCTTGGGTTGGGATCTCTTGACTGACAACAGAAGGTCTGGGAACCTTGGCCGCTTTGAATAGCCAAGGACCGACCAAGAGGTCATATGACTGACAAGTAAAGCAACTAATCAAGTTTTGTTTTGTGCCACGTTATTTTTAGGGGCGTGGACATATTTTAAAGAGTGTATGTTGCAAACGTTACATATTTCACATACTTTTAAAATCCAGCATTTAGATGATCCTGATAAGCGACTCATCATCACAGCTGTAAACACAACTTTCTACTTTTATTAGGGGGTTTGGCATCACAGCTTCAAACATTAAAACACACGTCTCCCGGAAATCCTGTATAATTCAACCAATGAATTTATCTGATGACGACTTTAAAACTCCTGAAGCGTTTCCAATTTTTTTTTTTTTGGTCATTTTTTAATTTTTCTTGATAGGACAGTGGAGATATGAGATATTTGTTAAAAAAGCGCTGTATAAAAAATAAACATGATATGACAGGAAGCAAGTGGGAGAGAGAGGGAGACAGCATTGGGAAAGGTCCACGAGGAGGGACTCGAACTCGGGACACCCAAAGCACAGCTGTGCCATGTCAGCGCGCTGCCCACAAGGCTATTGGTGTTGACAGTATTTCCAATTTTGTGTATTGAAATGAAACTGTGTTGGTCATATCTAAAGACCAGAATGTCACGGAAACTTGAGTTGTGATCTTTTGACTGATGGCAGAAGGTATGGGAACCTCATATTTTAAAGATTGGATGTGCAAACTTTACATATTTCACATACTTTTGAAAATCTAGTGTTTAGTTGATCCTTATAAGCACTCATTGTCACAGTTGTAAACACGACATCTTTCTACTTTCTACTGCCCAAAAGGCTATCGGTGCTGACAGTGTTTCTAATTTTGTGTGCGATAAGCATCACATGTTCAGACAACAGTTCATGGGAATGATATCTGAGGTTGAAGCTATACGAAAACAAGGAAATTAAATACTAATTCATACTAATTACATACTACATACTAATTCATACGAAGTGGCCACCAATTCGCCAAACCATAAAACAGTTACAAATTGAAATGAAACTGTGTTGGTCATATCTAAAGACCAGAATGTCATGGGACCTTGGGTTGGGATCTTTTGACTGATGGAAAAAGGTCTGGGAATCTTGGCCGCATTGAATAGCCAAGGACCAACCAAGAGGCCATACGACTGACAAGTAAAGGAACTAATCAAGTTTTGTTTTGTGCCATGTTATTTTTAGGGGTGTTGACGTATTTTAAAGAGTGTATGTCGCAAACGTTACATATTTCACATACTTTTAAAATCCAGCATTTAGATGATCCTTATGAGTGACTCATCAAAACTTTCTACTTTTATTAGGGGGTTTGGCATCACAGCATCTAAAATAGTTACAAATTGAAATAAAATTGTGTTGGTTATATCTAAAGACCAGAATGTCATGGGGACTTGGGTTGGGATCTCTGGACTGATGGCAGAAGTTCTGGGAACCTTGGCCACTTTGAATAGCCAAGGACCAACCTAGAGGTCATATGACTGACAGGTAAACCAACTAATCAAGTTTTTTTTTTTTTTTTTGTGCCACGTTATTTTTAGGGGCATAGACGTATTTTAAAGAGTGTATGTCGCAAACTTTACATATTTCACATACTTTTATAATCCAGCATTTAGTTGATCCTGATAAGCGACTCATCATCACAGTTGTAAACACAACAACTTTCTACTTTTATTAGGGGGTTTGGCATCACAGCTTCTTTGTTTCCAGGCAGAACATTAAAACACACGTCTCCCGGAAATCCTGTATAATTCAACCAATGAGTTTATCTGATGACGACTTTGAAACTCCTAAAGCATTTCCAATTTTCTTTTTTTTTTTTTTTTTTTTTTTTTTTTTGTTTGTCCATTTTTGCATTTTTCTTGATAGGACAGTGGAGATATGAGATATTTGTTAAAAAGTGCTGTATAAAAAATAAACATGAGATGACGGAAGCAAGTGAGAGAGAGAGGGAGACAGGATCGGGAAAGGTCCACGAGGAGGGACTCGAACTCGGGACACCCGAAGCGCAGCTGTGCCATGTCAGCGCGCTGCCCACAAGGCTATTGGTGCTGACAGTATTTCTAATTTTGTGTATTGAAATGAAACTCCGTTGGTCATATCTAAAGACCAGAATGTCATGGGGACTTGGGTTGAGATCTTTTGACTGATGGCAGAAGGTATGGGAACCTCGGACATTTTGAATGGCCAAGGACCAACCAAGGGGCCATATGACTGACAGGTAAAGCAGCCAATCTTGTTTCATTTTGTTCTGCGCTACATTGGGCGTGGACATATTTTTAAGAGTGGATGGTGCAAATTTTACATATTTCACATACTTTTGAAAATCTCGTGTTTAGTTGATCCTTATAAGCACTCATTGTCACAGTTGTAAACACGACGTCTTTCTACTTTCTGTTGCCAACCAAGAGGCCATACGACTGACAAGTGAAGGAACTAATCAAGTTTTGTTTTGTGCCACGTTATTTTTAGGGGCACAGACGTATTTTAAAGAGTGTATGTCGCAAACTTTACATATTTCACATACTTTTAAAATCCAACATTTAGTTGATCCTGATAAGCTACTCATCATCACAGTTGTAAACACAACAACTTTCTAATTTTATTAGGGGGTTTGGCATCACGGCTTCTTTGTTTCCAGACAGAATGTTAAAAAAAAAAATTGCAGCAGACACGTCTCCAGGAAATCCTGTGTAATTTAACCAATTCAAAACTTCTAAAGTGTATCCAAGTTTATTTTTTTGGCCATTTATGCATTTTTGTAGATAGGACGGTGGAAATATGACAGGAAGCAAGTGGGGAATGGGATTGGGAAATGTCCACGAGGCAAATAATAAACAACCTAGCAACCTTCTGAAACAATCTAGCATCTGCACTAAAATAATAAAAATATTAAAGGGTTTGTTCACCTAAAAATGAAAATTTTGTTATTAATTTCTCACTCTCATGTCGTTCCAAACCCGTATGACCTATGTTCATCTTCAGAACATGACTTAAGATATTTTAGACGAGATCCGAGAGCTTTGCGCCTTATTTACAAGCAGAGGAGACCACATGCATGCATCATGGTACTTTAAATTGTTGAATAAAGTCAATATTTTTGTTGTCCTTACGGACAAAAAGTATTCTCGTAGCTTCATAAAATTTGACTGAACCGCTGATGGACTATTTTAACAATGTTCTTACTACCTTTCTGGACCTTGAACGTGTTGGCTGTGTTGCTGTCTATGCAGGGTCAGAGAGCTCTTGAATTTCATCAAAAATATCTTAATTTGTGTTCTGAAGATAAATGAACGTCTTACGGGTTTGGAACGACATGACGGTGAGTAATTAAATCATTGTTCTACTAACAACCATACCTACAGCTGAACGTCTAAAAGTTCAGATTTATTTTTTTGTCAATTGGACAATAAAACAGAGGGCAAACTGTCCACATACATACCAACTGGGTGGCGACTCTTCACACATGGTGTTCCCAGCCATTCCTAGGTTCCAAGACTATTAGAGTTATGGGAAATCGTGGAAACGTTTTGTTTGCACTACACATCAAAAATCTTTCAGTGATGATGAACATCTCTGAAAATGACTGTGTACTTTCCCTAAATTGGGCGTTGCGAGAGTTCAGAAGAGGTTACGTTTAATTCCTAATGCTCTGCCAGATCCTTTTGTTGATCTTTTTGATTCGATTCTTTCACTCTCTCTTTCATTATCATCGTCGATGTTGATCTTTCCATGACTCCATGCTCCATGTTTCACTGCAGCGAGTGTGTCTTGGAAGCGTCGCCCCGGTTTCATGTTCAAAGTCCTCCATTGCTCATATTCACAGTGTTGAAGGAGCCGTGTTGGCCGTAGATGAACGACCGGTGATCATCTGCTATGCGTATTACAGCCTTTGAGGTATGTCGATTTTGCACACATAAAACACATGAAAGAATGTAGACTGACTAACCTGCTTTCATACAATTCAAGAAGTCCCAGAATTAATATCTCAAAGGGGCCGTTCATAAAGGATGCATTTGTGCTTGTTTTAATTATTGTTCTACTCTACTCTGCAAAAAATGACAAATGTGTTTGCATTAAAATTTTATTTCATTAACAATATTTTAACCCTCTGGGGTCTGAGGGTGTTTTGGGGCCCTGGAGAAGTTTTGACATGCCCTCACAATGGTGCTTTTTTCAGTATCTTAAAAACATATTAATGGCTAAAGTCTGATTACATTGTAATCTTGTAATTATATCTACCTATGTAATTTGGTCATTACATTTTGTATTGAAGGCTTGTATTGATATTTTTGTCCTCATGATGGACACCACGGAAATCACACGTTTGTTATTCATCTGAAAAAAAAAAAAAAAACAACAAGCTGAAATGCCACGCACTATTTTACACATGAAAAACGCTACAATTTAGACACACTTCAAGTTTGGCCCACCGAGTTGAGGGTTTCATTGGTAAAATTTCCATTTGTAAGAATAGCAAGAGTGCGATAAAAGATCGGGTGACTCGCGGCGGGAAATAAACCGGAAAATGAGCTTGAATTGTTGAGTGGATGAGAGCAAACAATCATTTTCTCCATTAGCCTTTGAAACCAGTTGAGAAGAGAACAATGTTTTCAGCTGGGCTTTATGGAGATTTTTTTCTGAGGTACAGTGTTTCAAAGCCAACTCTTTTGGAAAGTGCGGCGGGAGACAAACAAACATTTGCTCAAAAGAGCTTATCTGCGATGATCATATCAGCGATGACTGATCACCGTTTATTTTTAATCCTGCATTAAAACTTATAGTTAGTGTTTTGAAATCTATAATTTGACTCAGCGTCCTTTTACTTACAGGGCATAATGATATCCCATTTTACGCTTCTTATAAATGAGCCATTTGTCTCACAGTTTGTCTATTTTCTTTTCTGTACAATAATAGTTTAGGAGCCAGTTCTGGCTCTGACTGAGTGTGTCTTAACTGTAATTGAATCAGGCTTTATTTTCCAGGAATTTAATCAAGTGATTATCTCCAGCGAAAAGGAAAGAACATCAATCCCAACAATAAGTATTATTTTTTTTTTTTTTTTGCATGTTTTGTCTTTTTTAATAAAGTTTGAAGAATAAGGCTGTTGCTTTGTTTGGCCGATAGACCCTCGAGTAATCACTTTGACCTTGGATTGAAATGTTTTGTTCACTCCCCTCCGAGTAAACCTACAACACTAAACAGACATTTTGGATGAATACTGTTTGTGACAGTTCTCAAACTCATTGCCAGCTGCCGCTTCTTAATATCTGCCAGGTTCCGTCCAAAGAGAAACCGTACGAATCATTGTTTGATTAAGTTATAATAGTTTAAGTTTGGTTTGTTTATTTTTTTAACCCCTGCCTCCGCTCGTCGTGACTCATAACGCTGCAGGCGCCGGATTCAACCACAGCGTATGTTCATGCGACTTTAATTCTTCTCTATTCCTCTAATCATTCCCATAATCACTCATTTATAACTTACAGATTGGCAGTGTTGTCCACTCCCACACATGGGAGGCAGAGAAATCTTTTAGGATCTTGTGTGCTTGGAAGCTCCCATAAGATTTAGAACTGACTGTACTTGCTGTTTGTCATGAAATTTTGCAATACAAGAGTTCGCACATCTTTTCAAGAATGACTTTTGCAGTTGTTCAGGATTACGGCATAAAATGTATAATTATAAGGTTCTGTCTGCATTATAAGCAGTTTTGAAATACTGAACTTTAGTTTTTGCATTCCATAAACTCGCTTTATAAATGTTTTATAGATATAAGTCCAAAAATGTACACAACTTAAATAAATAAGCTGTCACAGAATAAGAATGTCACAGTTATGAACTCTTTTGCTGTGTTTTGTTTTACATAGGTTCTGTCTTTTGTATTGGTTTAGTCCTTTGTGTTGTTTTTTTTTTTTTTTCCAGTTCCTGTTTGTCCTTATTTGGTTATGTTCCTGTTCTCGTTAGTTCATTATTAGTTAACTCCCATCACCTGTTCTGCCCTGTCAGCTACCCTATTTTAAGTCTCCTTTCTGTTCAGTTTACTGTCGGTTATTGTTTAGAGTTGCATTTGTTTATGTTGCCTTGAATTGTTGTTTTTCATGTATCGTGCGATTTATAATTAAAGCCTTTTGTGGATTACCTTCGTCTTCATCCCCTTTCTTGGACTACACGTGACAAAGAACATGTGAATAACTAAAATGTTCCCTAGTGAAAAATAAATATATACAAATGTATTTAAAATACATTTATTTCATGCTAAGTATACTACAAAAATATTTACATATTATGTAATTAATTAAAAAAAAAATCCTGCAGTTGTACTTTTAGTATACGAAAACAATATATTTAAAGTCTGCTAAACTGAAACAACTAATTTTGTACTTAATGTACTTCAATTGTGCTGAAGTCCAACTAAATATATACTTAAGTATATCTGACTGTGCTAAAGTGGAACTATTGCAAGTATACTTTAGGTACATTTTAAATATTTTACATTTAAAGACCGATTTTATTTAAAGATCCTACAATCCTCCATTTTAGGCTTAGGATTAAAGGATCACTCCACTTTTCCTATTTAAAACTTGACTCTTTTGTAGTTACATCGTGTACAGAGATTGACGAAAAATGAAAAGTTGCGATTTTCTAGGCTGATATGGCTAGGAACTATACTCTCATTTCGGCGTAATAATCAAGGAACTTTGCTGCCGTACAATGGGTGCAGCAGGCGCAATGATATTACGCAGCCGTCAACACAAACTTAGTGCTGGTCACTTTCAGGCACTGCATAATATCATTGCGCCTGCAAAGTTCCTTGATTATTACGCCGTAATGAGAGTATAGTTCCTAGCCATATCAGCCTAGAAAATTACAACTTTTCATTTTTCGTCTGTCTTTGTACACGATGTAACTACAGAAGAGTCAAGTTTTAAATAGGAAAAATATCGTGTCATTTTTGAGCAAGATGCTATCGGTCTAATCAGAGGCAATGATTTATGCTAAGCTACGCTAAAAGTCCTACCGCCAGACCCGGAGATCAGCTGAATGGATTTGAAAACGGTAAAACTCAACTGTTTAACTCTAGGGGAGTTGGACAATGAGCCTATTTTCAAAAAAAGTGGAGTGTTCCTTTAAGAAATGTACATTGTGCATAAGCAGTATTCCACAAAAAGTTTTGTTAATTTTAATAATAAGTTAATTTAATAAGTAATTCTCGAGGGATATGTCAGTATATATGTTACTTGAACTATACTTAGTATAAAATATAACAATAATAAAATAAAATAAATATAAATACATTTAAAATAAATGCATTTTAAATCTATTACTTTTTTACTAGGGTTGCCAAAGTAAAAATATATAATTACAAGGTGAAGATGAATTGTTAACATTTTTTTATAAAAAAATGGTACTTACAAAGGCAGTATTTTGCAGTTTAAATATTTCAGAGCTTAGTGTGACCAGAAAATCTCATATTCACTGCATAAATGTAGAAAAACTAAATTAAATAAATAAATAAATGAATGAATGAATGAATGAATGAATGAATGAATGAATGAATGAATGAAATAAGGAAAGAAAAAATGAAATTGATTAACCTTCAAGATTCAAGTCACAAAATATTCTCTAAAAAAGTAATCTAAAAGTAACTTAAAATTAGTAACCTAGATTACATTACAAACTACAATTTTCATTATGTAATTTGTAATGGATTAATGGATTACAATTTATAAGTAAGCTACCCTGCATGAATACCTAATACTTGAATGAATTAAGAAAAAAGTTAAGAATATGCTGTATGTCCATAAATAAATAATGCATAAATAAATAAATAAATAAATAAAACCATTTCTTCAAAGCTTTCATAAGAACATTCGATCGAAAAACATTCTTTTTTTCTTTGTTTCTAAAATCATCATAAATAAGTTAAACAAGAAACAATGAAAGACAAAGTGTAAATTAATTTAATAGACTGCTCCATCTTGAGGTTTTTAAAATAACTAAAATAACTATTCAAGGTGTGTACATTTTTAAAAATTCTGATAATCTGCAGACATCATACAATTAGCCTGGTGTTTTTCATTGAGATGATCAGAAAGATTCTCCATACAGTAAGATTATACTTGTTCTGAGGAAAATTTGAGAACTTTTTCAAAAATTTTTCAAGAAAGTTCTAAGAAATCCCAAAGATTATTACATTATGAAACGTTTTAATGTAATTTATTTATTTTCAGAATTTACAAACTTGATATAATCATGAATCCACCTTCCAAAATATATATTTTATTCTTCTTATCGTGAATCACTACAGTATGTCTATAATAAGTATTTATATTCAGACTATTTTACACCTGTCGGGACGCCAGCCTATGTGGAGTAGCACAGTACCTGCTCGATTTGTTTATTGGAAGTTATGTTAAAATATACTTTTAAATCAACTGTTTTTTTTTTTTTTTTTTTTGTTAAAATTGCATTAGTAAATGTTATTACAATAAAGATTACAGGATTGCAATACACTCAAATGGTAACACTACAATAAGGTTCATTAGGTAACATTATTTTAACATGAACTAAGAATAATATTACTTTTAGAGCATTTATTTATCTTAGTTAATGTTAATTACAGCATTTACTAACGCATTATTAAAATCACAGGTTGTGTTTTTTAATGCACTGTGAACTAACATGAAGAAACAATGAACAACTGTATTTTTAATAACATTAAAAAAGATCAATAAATGGTATAATAAATGTATTGTTCATTGTTTATGTTAGTTAATACATTAACTAATGTTAACAAATGACACATTATTGCAAAGTGTTACCACTAAAACAAATAAATGCTGTAAAAGTATTGTCAGTTCATATCAACTAATATAGTTCACTAATGTTAACAGATGAAACCTTATTTTAAAGCATTACTTTTTCTTTCTTTCTTTTTTTTTTTCTTTTCTTTTTGCTTCAGTGACATACAGTATCCAGTATTCAGGTGAAAGTCACTGAAGTCCTGTTTTAAAGACTATACGTCACATTATGGAACATCTTGTAAACACCTTAATGTGAAACAGCGTTACCTTATATTTATGTAATTTAAAAAAAGGCCCTTTAATTAGTTTTAGTGTAGATATTGTTTGTTAGTAGTTTTCAGAGTAACTAATGATATTTCAGTCTTGACTGTAGCTGTAGCTGCTTTCATTTATCCGTAGCTTTTAGTTTAAGAAGTTACCATTTCAAAGTAGCTTCCCCAACCCTGTTTTGCAGTAATTACAGACTAAATTAGCTTTGCCCCAAAACATGCAAATAGGTTATTGTGCAATGTGTAAAATGTCAAACTTGTCGTCATACCAGAAAGACTGACTCTGTAAACTGCTGTCATGCCAGCGGCATTAACAAACTGTAGCATTTCGGCTGTTTAGCGATCCGATGGCGAGATCCGCTTTAGTGGTTGGCTAGATTACCGTCTAACCTCAAACTAGCTCATGTGAGCGGTGTAACCCATAAGTGCTTTATAAACTGCTTACAGGTATACAGACTCATTTCATGTTCTGAATTTATTACTGGATCAGAGCGCAAACACGAGTAAACAAGCTCATAAAGGCTCAAATGAGGAATAATTTAGTGTTGTTTGTGATGGTTTCAGCATGTTACAGCTACATTGATAGAGTTTGCTTCCAGGCATAGACATAATGTGTGCTGCTTCTAATGAAAATCTTATACCAAAAATCAAGAATTACTGAGACTGAAATTTTCTTTTCTTTTCTTTTCTTTTCTTTTCTTTTCTTTTCTTTTCTTTTCTATATTAGATGTGTGTGCATTTTATTCTATTCTATATCATGTTTTTTTCTATTCTGTTATGTTCTGTTCTATTCTATATTACATGTGTGTGAATTTTATTATATGTTAGATGTGTGTGAATTCTATTTTATTCTATTCTATGTCAGATGTGTGTGAATTCTAATATATTATGTATTAGATGTGTGTGAATGTGAATTCTTCTATTCTGTTCTATTCTATATTAGATGTGTGTGATTTCTATTCTATATTAGACCTGTGGATTCTTTTATTCGAATATGTTCTATTCTATTCTATATTATATGTGTGAGAATTCTATTCTATATTAGATGTGTGTGAATGCTATTCTGTTCTATTCTATTCTATATTAGATGTGCACATGCATGTGTGTGTGTGTGTGTGTGTACTTGTTTTTGCTACATTGTGGGGACCAAATGTCCCACAAGTATAGTAAAACCTGAAATTTTTGACAATGTTAAAAAAATTATTAAAAATGGTAAATGATGTTTATCTGAAAATATAACAATGCACACATGTTTCCTGTGAGGGGTAGGTTTAGGGTTAGGGTTGGGTTGGGGGATAGACAATATCGTTTTGTCAGTATAAAATCTATAGAAGTCTATGGGAAGTCCCCACAATTCACAAAAACAAACCTGTGTGTGTGTGTGTGTGTGTGTGTGTGTGTGTGTGTGAATTATTCTATTCTATATCATATGTGTGAATTGTTTTATTATATTCTAGTATATTATGTTCTGTTTTATTCTATATTACATGTGTGTTAAATTTATTCTATATTAGATGTGTGTGAATTATATTCTATTCTATATTGGATGTGTGATTCTTCTATTATATTCTGTTCTATTCTATATTAGATGTGTGTGAATTATGTTATATTATATATTAGATATGTGTGTAAATCCATCTATTCTACTCTATATTAGATGTGAGTGAATTATTTTCTATTATATTATTTTTTAGATGTGGGTGAATTATATTCTATATTAGATGTGTGTGAATGCTATTCTGTTCTATTCTAATCTATATTAGATGCGTGTGTGTAAATTCTTCTATTCTATATTAGATGTGTGAATTATTCTATTGTATATTAGATGTGTGTCAGTTCTTCTATTCTATTCCATTCTATATTAGCTGTGTGAGAATTCTATGCTATATTAGATGTTTGTGAATTCTGTTGTATTCTAATCTATATTAGACGTGTGAATTATATTATATTATATATCAGATATGTGTGTGAATTATTCTATTCTATTCTATTCTATTCTATTCTATTCTATTCTGTATGAGATGTGTGTGGATTCTTTTCTATTCTATTGTATTATATTCTACAGTAGGTGTGTGTGTGTGTGTGTGTGTGTGTGTGTGCTTTCTATTCGATTCTATTCCGTAGTAGATGTGTGTCAGTTCTTCTATTCTATTCTATCAGATGTGTGTAAGATTTTTCAGCCATATTGTTAAAAAAAAAAAAAAAAAAAAAAAAAAAAAAAAAAAAACAAATAGAATAGTTTTTAATGACAATCACTAAATCCTTCTGGAACCACAGAATTTCCATTATTTCATGATTGCTTTACATAACCTTCAATTTGGCATTAGATCTATATGAAATTGATTTCTGACATTAAATAAATAAGTGTGTGTATGCGACTTGTATCTTGCTTGCAAAAAAAAAAAAAAAAAGTATTCTATCAGAATACACATCTGCTTCTGATTGGCTGTCGATGGCGAAAGTTCATTTCTGTGGCTAGATGGTGTAGTTCCCGCATCCACCAGCAGGGCTTACTAGAAAATGCTAATCAGCCAAACCTTGAGCACTTGGTTTTGCTAACTTCTGCCATTTTGCATACTTCAAGCGCATGTCCTCTATCCCACCAAACTCTGATCCCTTGGCCCGGACACTCAAAATGATTGACGGGCAGAGCCCATTTCTAAATGACTGCTTTTCTGATTGGCTAAAAACATCATGCTGCTCCCCTGATGCTTTTGTGTTTACAGAGCCTTGGGCTGTCACAGATACAGCTGTGATTTCTCACAACAGCTATTTCAGTCATATCTGTCAGGTAATAGACACATTTTGTGCTCATTAAAAAAGCTGCTTACAGCACCTTTAACATAACCCGTATTCGCTTTAAGAAAACTTGGACGTGCATCAGTTCGGAGGTTCCTGACATAACCAGACAACACCACCACATGCCTGTAATTATAGCGAATTCATAAACGTTCCCTCAAACTCAGACGTGCCAAGACATGCAAGTCTACGGTTCTCACGCTAGACTGTGAGACTAATTAATTCAATATTGCAACTGGAAGATTAAAGTCTTTTTTGCGTGTGACAGTGCGGCGTGGAAGGCGCTGCTTTGATCTGCATATCTGTCCACTCTTTTTGACTCTCGCACAGACTTAATGAATATTTTGCTTCAGTTGTGCTGTCATCTATCAGCAGCAAATGACAAAACAACCAGCCACAGGATAAACTAGTTTACCACACCTCTCACCTCATCTCGTCTCAATCGGCATTGTTTTTCCTCTTCAGCTTATTCGTGGTGATTGTGGTACTTTTTGTTTGTGGTGTTTTTTTGCAGGTGGGAGGCTGGAGGAAGATTACAGGTGAGGGAATTGTCAAACCCTGCAGTGAAAGAACAGAACAGCTAAAATCTCTTGCTAAAATAAGGTATTAAATATACTGATAGCTTTGGCCAAGGGGCGTAATCACAGAATTGCTCATAGAATTTGTTTTTTTTTTTTAAGTGTAAACATTGAAAATAAGTTGTTTTCCGGTTTGTATGTATTTTTCAATCCAATTTAAAATTGGATTTTTTTTTAAAAGTCTACTGTGATAAACTACAATTTAGAAGTTTGGTAATACTTTTCAGCATTAAATGTATAAATGTATAAATTATATTAAATATAAATTTATTTATATTTTACTATTATTTTAATAAAAAATATTGTCATTTTATTTCTTGACGTTGTACCTTTTGACAATCTGGACTAACCTAGTGTACATATTAGTAAAAATAAGAGTGAGGGAAATTACTTATTTATTTGTATTATTCATATTTTATGTATGTATGTATGTATGTATTTATTTATTTATGAAAAAAATCTACTGCGATAAACCTAATGTATAAATTTATAAATGTATAAATTATATTTTAAAACATTGAAAACAGAAAAAAAAAATATATATATTTTTTATTTATACATTTACATTTTACTGTTATTTTAATCAACAATATTGTAATTTTATTTCTTGACGTTGTATCTTTTGACAATCTGGACTAACCTAGTGCACATACAGTATTAGTAAAAAGAGAGAGAGAGAGAGAGAGAGAGAGAGAGAGAGAGAGAGAGAGAGAGAGAGAGAGATATTATTTATTTATTTATTCATTTATTAAATCATTAAATCATTCATTCATTTGTATTAAGATTTCATCTTAGGGTTGTACCATTTGACAATCTGAACTAACCTTGCATTTTTATTGAAAAAGTGCAAAACATAGTGAAATTTACTGAATTTTACATGCAGTTATATGGTGTTGTAGGGGTCCTTTTTTTGTAAAATGAACTGTATGATTTTCTTGACAATAAAATAGCTTCCTGTAAGTTGGTTATACCACACTGACTTGTTTTAGTTTTGTAAACAATCGTTAATGTCATCACTAAAAACGACTTGTAATTTCACACATAAAACGCTTTTTGATTTAATTGAGTTTTGATTTTTAAGTACATTACAATCTCCCTGAAGCTGTCCAGATTCATAGCAAAGTCAAGTGAAGAACACTCACTGTAGCATCTGTCCTTGCATTCGGTATGAGAACAAAAATGGATTTTATAATAATGTATTCAGTCTAATTGCATAATTGTCCTGCTTGCAATGTCACAAAAGTGTAAAGATTCATTATAAATACATAATATCATGCAGAATTACTTTAGACACAAAAGCGTGATGTAATCCAAACAATAGTTTAGTCTTTGAAAACTCGTATCTTGGAGTTCTTTAGGATTCCATTATAAGTTATGCTCAAGATTCAGGAGTGAAGCAACTCTTACTTTCTGAATTTTTCTGAAATAATGCATTGTTTTCATAACATTGTTTTAATTTGCATTATCTACTCCTGTCTTGTGTAAAACAAAGCCTAAAGCTGTGTGCTAAATCTTTCAAGTGAATCTGGATCTATGACTAAGACATTTGGGAGAAAAACAACACAGAGGTAGGCAACTATCGTCTGTGAATAAGTCGCCCAGGAACCAACGACACAATTACACCGTCCACGCATATCCAAATCAAACTGATGCCTCTAATCTTCTTAATCTCTCACTAATGCAGGATCTTTGTAGGTACTCTTACACTAAACTTTGAGTCGAGTGCTTCCTCTGGCGTTAATGATGTAAGTGTTCTCAAAATGCTAAAGATGGTACCAGTCTAAGGCTTGTTCCTCACTGGATGACATAAGATCAATTCTCACCACAGTCTTTGTCTTATATTCAGGCACTAAGTCAATATTTTTTTCTCAGGACGACAAAGGAATGGATGACGCTGTCTGCTGCGAGTGTATGCTGCATGCTGGGGCAAAATTATGGTCTGTTCTTGTGAAAAAAAAGTTTGAAAAATAAAATGGGGCAATTTTTATACAAAATAATGGAGTCATGAATTCTGGACTAGCTGCAAATTGCAACATAGCATTCATTTACATATTCACAGGCCAAATATTACTACACAAACTTTTCTTTATGTCCTTCTTTCTTTCTTTCTATATTAATATGTAGATGTTTGGTATCTCTAAAGTTTGAAACAAGTTCTAATTTAATTTAATAAGAAGAATTTTTCTACACCTTTTCATTGTCATTTTTCATAGTTTTATTATTTTTTTAAACATATTTGGAAGGATTTGTTATTATTATTTCTGTATCATGAGTAGTATTACATTTATCAGTGTTATTTTAACACCACTGATATACTATTATGATATTAGAATATTCAGAATTAGAATTTAGCTTTATTTTCTGATTTCATTGTAATTTTAGTTAATATTTTAGTAATAATAATAAAAAAAAGTTGTCATTTTCATTAGTTTTTAGTTTGTCATTTTTATTTGCATTTTAATTATTAGTGTTTCACCATTTGACAAACTGAACTAACCTTGCTAAAAAATAAATAAAAAAAATAATAATAATTATTTATGTATTTATTTATGTATGTATGTATGTATGTATGTATGTATTCTGCCCGTCACATATAGTACAGTTATACATTTATACTTTATACTATATTTATAGGGTCTTTGTGATACATTTCCTATTTTATAATTTTCTTGTCACTTGACAACAAAACTGGTTCCAGTCTATATCTTCGTTATACCACACTGACACTGATTTGACACTGATTTATTTATTTATTTATTTATTTTTTAAATTTTATTTATTTATTTATTTTTAATAGCAATATTGTACTGCTTGTTTTTGAAAATATAATAAATAAAACTACTTTAAGTTTTCTGTTCAATAATTTAATTTCCATATATTATAACAGCAATTGTCAGAAACACATCTGTGGTTCTTTTATGTCACACCATAGGACATTACATCACACTAAAGGACAAAAATGGTAGTTATTAAAGCATTTCTATTCTACATGTCAAAGGAGAAAGTTACATTTTGATACAAACAATATCAACTTTTTTTTTTTTTTTTTTTTTTTTTTTTTAAACAAAACAAAATACTCTTCAACAAAATTCAGTCTTATGGTCAATCAGCATTTTACTAAAACTCTTCTAGCCTCCCCGCTGTATGTGTGGCACAGCTAAATATGATTGATCCATGTACCTCTCTCTTCCACAAATTTCTTTCCCTCAATTCTTTCCGTCTCTATACTTATTTTCACAACACTTTATAACAGTACACATTTTCTGCAAAAAAAAAAAAAAAAAAAATCAGAAAATAGCTTAATTAATGTAATTATTGCATTTAAGGACACTGAAAATGACCAAAACGAATAAAAAGGAGTTAAACAAATCACATGTAATTATTTAAAATGCTTTTTAAAGAGACCTTGTCTTCTGGTGTGACATCTTTGTCCTGTGGTGTGACAGTATAGTCACACCGAAGGACATTTTCTGTCACACACCAAAGGATGTTTCAGCCTTTTGTGTCAATTAATAACCTTGCTGCTCTGAGCTAACCTGTCATTAGCGGTTAGCAAAACACATAATTTTCCATGATTATGTAGGTTAACATACAGTTTTTAATTTAAACAATATAATTTAGAGGTGTCACACCAAAGGACAACACAACTTTTGTAGTGGTTCCAAAACAAAAATTGACCATGACAAGGGGCTTCAGTAGCACGACCATGAATGGGGTCCTTCAGCTAATTAAAGTTTTCTCTGGAATTGGCTGATTGAAAATCAGGATATGCTGTCACACCAGAGGACATGGTTTTCAGAGACAAAATTCCTAGTTCCTACAAGTTCCTACACTTTCGTTTTGCTAAAACAGACACTCAACATTATTAACATTTTTATGGTTTTCTTTTTAATTTATAAAAGTTGTAATTGGCTGAACCATGCTTGAGACAGTCCCCACAGGACAATTTTGAGATTTGGCAAAAAAAAAAAAAAAAAATTCAAACAACACTGCAGCTTATATAACAACAGGTCCATACAGGACAAAGAATTGTTTAACCATTCTTTGCATTTTTAATAAAGACACTACTGACGCAAACAGATTTCCATTACGTGCACCAGAACCGCACCAATAAACAAAAAAATTATTTTTCATGTGATGCATATTTGTAGGTTTCCCAGTCTTTGTAAGTTCTCATGAGAATGGATACTGAATGTTCTACTGAAGTTAATGAAATAATAAGGGATTTTTAAAACCAAAACAGACGGCCTGGTCTTATCTTTGCCCCACAGAGATACCAAAGCTGAAAGTCTGTTTTTTTCTTAATAAGATTAACAGGGCATCTCCACACCTGCTTCGAGGTAACCTTGACTTGGAGTCATTCTCGAGTTTTTCATGCGGTCAATAGCCAAAACATTTCATTATATGCTTTTATGTCAAATAAAACCGCTTTTGCATTATTGTGAGGCGGTTTGGAAAAATACGTCGGCGAAATGCATACATGTGAATAGAATTATTTTATCGTGTTATTTTAGTTTATTATTTTGCTTCTTAATAAATGGCATATTCTCAGCAACTCTTTAATTTTTGTGTATTTTTTGCAGTTCTGTAGAGATTCTAGCTGTCACATTAAGCACACATTCCCACCTCAGATATGTAAATGAAAACAGCTGTTGTTCCTTCTGTGTACATTTCTCCGACACAGACAATTAATCACTCTTAAGCAGCGCATCGGTTTTCAAAGGTGCGTTCCTCACCTTATCTTTTCACTGGAATGACCTGCGGCGTGTCAAAACGCCATATTCATCTTCAGCTCACAGTCTGTTGGCACAGCTGTCAGACCGGATCGTCTTTACGACTGATTGATAGATGTGGTAGAAATAAGAGACAGATATAACGAGGTCCTTGTTTTTAAGGTCTGGAAGAAGCAGCAGTCTCCTTCTCATCTTTTTCACAGTCCTGAAACATCCTCCCAAACGCAAGCCCATTAATGAAAAAGGTTGTTGGAAAACTACTTGACAGATGCTGACCAGAAGGTGTCTGGTATGTTTTGAGTTTATCTCCTTGTTTAAAATTGATAACCCCATCCAGGCCTCTCCGAGCCAAATAAGGAGGGATATTGAGTGTCCTATCATTCAAGGGAGGAGTTCTTAAGCATTGCCAAAGACAAGGTTCATTCCTATTAGAAGCTGTTTGGTTTGGCTCTGCTTAAAGTTCAGTCGCTCAAGCCAACAAGTACATCTGCGTACCGCACCTCCCCGTACCTGTCGAAAACATCTCACGCTATCCGTTAGAGAGTCGTCACAAATCGTGAGGTTGGAAAAGGGAGCTGTCTCAATTTCTGCACTTCGAATACAAATTTAAAGATGGATGAACTCTCAAAAGTCAGATTTTATATACAGAGTTTGATATTTGTGCAGACCAGCGCTGGGGAAGCTGTTATGAGCCTATAGTTTGTTAAACTACGTGCTGCTCATAATTTAAAGTACTGTTATTATATACATATAATAATATATCATATGTGTTATTATAAACAGCCATGTGTATATACACACATCATTCTTTAAAGACCAGGATCACGTAATAACTGGAAATGGATCAAGTATTAGCAGTAAATTTAGTAAATGGAGTATTTACAGGGTTATATATGTATATATTTTTGAATTGTCTGTTAATAGGTTCATTTTTGATTTCATTTTAAAATCATTGATTATTATTACATTATATATATTCTTACAAAACAAAAGCAGTAAAAAAGATGGAAAGTTGTTTCTAAAGACAGAAGTAAAATTGAAGTAATATTGATATGATAGTTATTTGTATTATTTAAGTAATAATTAAGTATTATTGTTATTAAATATTTAGTTTTTTAGTATTTTAAGAATTCCTTATATTATTACTATTAATAATCTAATTAATAATTTATAATAATTAATAATTAATTTATAATGTTCATATTATTGTTTACAATTTTTTATATTATAACAAACACCATATATACAAAATGTATATATAATTGTAGATATTATTTCTATAAAATGGAACCTATTTATTTATATATTTAGTGCATTTATAAACTGTAAATGTAGTCAATCAAGTATTTATTTATTTATTTATTTATTTATTTATCAGATTTGATTTAATGTAATATATATATATATATATATATATATATATAATTTTAGACATTATTTCCATAAAATGGAACCTATAAATTGAATTTAATTATTTATTTATTTATTTTGTGCATCAATAAACTGTACATGTAGTAACTCAAGTATTTACCTTGATCATGTTAAAACAATTGATTAGGCAGTAAAAAAAAAAAAAAATGGAAAGATGGTTCGGATGACTGATGTAATATTAATATAATATTAGTTTATTATTATTATTATTATTATTATTATTATTATTATTATTATCATTATTATTAAAATTTAGGAATTCCTTGTAATATTATTACTATTGATAATCTAACTGATAATTTATATATCATAATAATTAATTTATAATAGTTTATATTATTGTTTACATTTTTTTAATATTATAACAAACAGCATATATACAAAATGCATATACAATTTTAGATATTATTTCTATAAAATGTAACCTTTATTTATTTATTTATTTATTTATTTATTTATTTATTTATATATATATATATATATATATATATATATATATATATATATATATATATATATATAATTCTGATTTTATTTTAATTATATATGTTATACATTGTAATACTATTACTATAAATAATCTAATCATACTTAATTTAAAATCATTATAATAAATAATATTATTGTTTACTAAACATTTGTTTTTATAACAAACACCATATCTACAAAATGTATTAATAAACATGGGATTAGTCGACTAATCGCTTCAAATAAACTTTACTAGTCGACCAGAAAAATCTTTAGTCGAGGGCAGCCCTAAAATGTATATTTCATTTTAAATATAATATGTATAAAATTAAATGTATTAATTACATTTAATTTAATTTGTTTCTGTGCACCACTGAACTGTTCACTATAACACCAGGACCATGTGCCAAAGCCAAGAGGGGCCATTTTGGTTCACGTTAATATAACATTCAAAAAAAGAATGTCATCAATCACAGTGGACGAAAACTGTAATGTGGCTTTAACTGAATGCTCATACAGTGCATACATTCACGCTGGAATATAATGTATAGGTCAAATCTGTGAAAGGTTGCACAGAGTTTATCTTTCCTCCATGGCGAATAAATCAAAACGTCTCCTACAAGAGTAATTTATGTGTCCCTGCTGGCGAATAAAGCGATGCTCCCTTTTGCATCCGTAACATTACCAGCTGGAGTTGCCTTCTTTGGAAGAAATGGTGCCAGAACAACATCAAGTATTAATCACACCATGTCCTTTCCCTGACACCATTCCAAATGCCTTGTTGTTCACTTAGCGCATAACACTCAGTTGCTACGCCGAGCCATCCATCCTTTCGAGAGGAAAGTAATCTGACTTATGTTTGTATAGCATTTGATGGGGTCTAAGCAAAGGCAGCCTGGCATTTTATGTCCGCTTTTCCACCTAAACAAGGATGGAAAGCAATTTATACACGGCAAAAGCTAAACTACGCCCATAATGTCTGCACATTTTCCTACTCAGAGAAAGGTTACCTTGTAAAGAGGTACAGCTACACAGCCGTAGAGAATGACTGCGTCCTTTCATGCGATGACAGATAGCTATCTCGTACTCTAAAAGTTAGAGCCGGAACAATTTACGTGTTGTGTTTGGAAGAGGCTTCTGTCATTGGAATACCAAGTGCATTATTCATTCACTGCACCAGTAATAATATGGCAGGTTCCACATGTTTGAACATATAAAAAGCCTGCGATCTGAACCAAACAGCCCCTTTGAGTTTCACAAAAAACTTTTTATTTTCTGGCTGTTTAGATCATTATCACAGACCGGGGCTTAAGACTCAGCGTGAAATGCTGTTTGCAAGCCATTTTATTTTTCTAATTTAATCTTATCCATCGGATGGTGAAAAGTGGTTGGAGGTGATGATTTCGTGTTGACTTTCAGCGCAGAGCTTCGGGAAAACCATGAAATTTAGCACAGACAAAATCTCTCCAATTTTCTTGCAAAAGTTTGGGGATGTGGAACAGGATTTTAGGAGAGAAACGGACTTTAGTTAATGTTAATAATATATATATATATATTTGGGTTAAAAATAAACTAAGTTTAATTCTCGAGCAAGTAGGGGAGTACGGGGCATAAGCGAACACTTTTTGACTTTCTCAGTTTGTGTAAATCCATGTGGGGTTCATGTTGTTTTGTTTTTATAATTACAGTGTTCGAAACTGAGATTCATTCATCATCTAAAAGCTGAATAAATAAGCTTTCCATTGTTGTATGTTTGCTGAGATAGGATAATATTTGGCCGATATACAGCTATTTGAAAATCTAGAAAATCTGAGGGTGCAAAAAAATCTAATTATTGAGAAAATCGCTTTTAAAGTTGTCAAAATGAAGTTCTTTATGCATAGTACTAATCAAAAAATAAAGTTTTGATATATTTACGGTAGGAAATTTACAAAATATCTTCATGGAACATGATCTTTACTCAATATCCTAATGATTTTTGGCATGACAAAATAATAATAATAATAATAATTTTGACCCATAAAAATTGGGTCAATTTTTATACCTGTGCTGCTAAAGACTGGTTTTGTTGTCCAGGGTCACAAATGATGAACTTTTTTTTTTTTTTTTTTTTTAAGAATTAAAAATAATCTAATTTTTAAGTAATTTTGGAAAAACAAAATGCTTTACATTTCTTCAAATGATTTTACGAACATTAAACATTGTCAGTCTTTATTCACCTGTTTCTTGTTGTTTCTCAATAAAACGCATAAAAGCAAATGCTGTAAATTACATTGCTAATGTCATAGAATAGCAGCACACATTGTAACACAGTGTTAAAACCTTCCCCATCTGCGCGACTGAAATTTAAAACTGGTTAGTGTCTTCTGCTAGTTAGCGAAGCAAAAACGATCCAAACTTGGATATTAAAATAATAGCAGATTTGTCTAATTTTAAATAAATGCTAAAAACTGAGATGAAAAAATTTACTTGAGCCAGAATTGTACTTTTATTATGGTAAAATAAATATTCAGCGATATCTTCAAAAGATGAATTTTGTTGCACTTTTTTCTCTATATAGTGTTGATATGGCAACTAGGAAATATGGTAATTTGGTTATGCTAGCATATGCACGCGTTAGCCGTCGTTATCTTTTCCCACACTTAAAAAAAAAAGCTGGCAACATTTAAACTTGACATTTTCTTGAAAAACATACACCAATAAACTTTATTTTATTTACAACTTAACAAAAAACGTCAAAACCGTCTCTTTTTCTTAACAACATATGATTTATACATTGAGCTGCCGGGTCGGTTTTCGCGCGCAACGTCAGTTTCACGTGATTCGTTTTTGCGTCCTTATGTCACGCTCTAAACAACAGCAAGAAGGTCCTGCGTTTACCGCGCATATCTGTGGTGTTAATTCTTATAGCTTATATTATTAACACAGTGTTCAAAAGGCAACAATTTAAGGGAGAATTCGTTGTTAAAACAAATAAATTTCATTCAGATAAGAGCTTGCAAGCAAAATGGGAAGTATGGCGGGAACTCCAACAACAACGAAACTTCAAAGGATTTGAGATCAACCCAGAGACGGCCGTTTTCGTATTCGACAGGTAAGGAAATATGTCAATATTTATATCGGATGTCAGCGTTATGCGCGTTTTTCATTTCAAAACGACTGTTTTAAAGAGCCAAAACGCCTTACCTGCTCGAAAACATTATTTTCGGGTATTCGGCATCCTCAGTAATATACTTTCTCTTGTCCATTTGTAAGTCTAAGATTATATTCATCCGCGCTTCAGTTTTAAACCTAACCCCAGCGCACATAATCACCTAAACAACGTTCCTCCGCGAATAACTTGCCTGCTTTACATTTCATGTGATTTATACAATTGTTCTCTTCATTTGACAGCCCTTGTTATTGACAATAAGAAAACAAAAAATGCTAAAAACTTACATTCAAAGTACATATACTTCAGATAATTTGTTATACATTGTCTTTGACCTTAGTACATTAAAAGCTACTTATGATTCGATGTGATGGGCTACCTAATATTTTCTCACACAGTATAAATGGGTCTTGAAGATCTGCATTTGTGTGTTAGAAAAGAGTATCATGGATAAAAACACAGAAATTGTAAACTTTGAGATTATTGTCTTTGCTTAGGAAGTTTTCGGAAACGTGTTTTGAAAAAGTCCACTACCACATCTTTGTATTTTATGTTAGTTCAAGGTTTTATCTTAATGCAAACTTTATCCAAATACAAAAATCGACACAGAACAACAAAGGAGTCGAAACAGCGTTTATCACCATCTGAGATGGTTAGAAATGAGTATGGAGTTGTCCAGCAGTAAGATGTTTTTCTTGCAGATGAATGGCTGTAGATTATGCTGGTAAACTGGCTGTTGCAAGATGTCGAAATGCCACCCGTAGTCGCTTTCATCATAACATCTTCTCAACTCAGACTTGTTTGTTTGATTGGAGGTGATATGAAACATACCTGCATCATGTCTGTTTCTGATTCATATCAGCCCACACATTTCTTTCTGTATGGTCAGTAAATGTCACATGCAGTGTTATATTTCCTCACTATGCAGGCATGAGGTCTGATTTCCACCTGCTGCGGTGAGTTCTTTGGAAGAAGTGTTTTTTTTTTTTTTTTTTTTTTCTCTTCTCTTTACCTAAGCTACCTCCCTTCACTAAAAATGTTTATGTAATGTGTATCGTCTTGAACTAAAAAAATAAAAAAAAAACTTAAAACTGTTCACACCGCACAACTACTTCAGCTAAAAGAAAACAACTTGTTCAATGCCATTTTGATATTATTTTACAATACGTTTAAATGTGTTTTATTGATAACCCATGAAATGACTTGACGAATGTTCTTTCTTGTTGACATGTTTCCTTATTTGAATTTGGCTTTATGGAGTCTTTATAAAACTCCATACAGAAATATGTGGACATATGAAATGTATATGACTGATGCTGAACATTATTACAATTTAAAATGATGTTTTTCCTATTTGAATATATAGTAAATGTAATTTATTCCTGTGATTAAAGCTGAATTTTCAGCATCATTACTCCAGATCCTTCAAAAATCATGCAAATATGCTGATTTGCTGCTTAAGAAACTTTATTTATTTATTTATTTATTTATTTATTTATTTATTACTACTATTATTGTTGTTGTTGCTCATGGAAACTGATTATTTATTTATTTATTGATTGATTGATTGATTGATTGATTGATTGACTGATTCATTCATTCATTCATTCATTCATTCATTCTTTTATGAATAGAACATTCCAAAGAACAATATTTATATGTTGTTCATGGAAACTGGTATTTTATTTATTTATTTATTTATTTATTTATTTATTTCTGAATTCTTTGATGAATAGAATGTTCCAAAGAACAATATTTATTAGATGTTGTTCATGGAAACTGGTATATTTATTTATTTATTTATTTATTTCCGAATCCTTTGATGAATAGAATGTTCCAAGAACAATATTTATTAGATGTTGTTCATGGAAACTGGTATATTTATTTATTTATTTATTTATTTCCGAATCCTTTGATGAATAGAATGTTCCAAAGAACAATATTTGTTTGAAATTGAACTATTTTGTATTACTATAAAAGTCAGTTTAATACATCATTGCTCAATGAAACAAAACAAGACAATTGACAATTTAATAAATTCATGTCACAAATATTTGATTTATTACATGTAAATAAATGGCCACACGTACGCTCATATTTGAAATTCTAATATTATTACATTTAATCACTATTTATTTATTTATTTATTTATTTACTTACTTACTCGTTCAAACATATGTTGCATATATTCACAAATATGAGTTTGTGGATTTGTGCACTTATAAAATCCATTATATAAAGCATTTGAGTAGTTTAATATTTTAGGTATTTGATATTGCATTAAAGGGAAGTGTTTGTCATCATTTGTCATCATTTGTTTTTCGTTAATTTTATGACATAATAAATATAAGCTAAAGTAGAATATGCACAAGCTGGAATGAGATTTGAGAGCAACTGTGTTTTTTTTCCCTAAATTGTTCCTCAAACAAAACTATAATAAGACTTTGGATAAAGTGTAAACTTGTCTCTCTTTTTTTTTTCTAACTTGATAGCTCCATCCGGGTTTACTTTAATTGTGTGGGGGAAAAGCACACTGGATATTCTGCTTGAATGCTTTTTTTGTGCATATGCAGTTTTGAGAACAACATGAGAGTGAGTAAATGTTGACAGGACTTTTAGAGGAAAAGAATATGGCTGCCATCCTGTTGTTTTGAAGTGAATCTCAAAGATCGTAATGTTCACAAAAAGGTCTTCCAACAGAAATAACACAGTTCTATTTTTAGGACGTTAGTGTCATCAACAAATATGTTACTGTCATAACCGCCAAACTCATACACTTACGGTTAT
Organism: Labeo rohita; assembly: GCF_022985175.1. NCBI lineage: Eukaryota > Metazoa > Chordata > Actinopteri > Cypriniformes > Cyprinidae > Labeo > Labeo rohita. Next base: position 11,775,031 of record NC_066890.1, read on the forward strand.
GATGACAAAGGCTGTTTGCATAATAACAGAGACAGACAAAGTAATAAGTGAGGAATTACAGGCATGTAGGTGAGCGAATTGATCAAATATTAACTCTGGGACTGTCTGTGCGTGACTGCACACTACAGACCAGAAATAAACTTGAAAGTGTGTCAGTCAAACAGACAGGTGACGAGATGAAAGGAACCGGTAAAGAAAGACAGGAATGGCCTGAGAGAGAGAGAGAGAGAGAGAGAGAGAGAGAGAGGGAGGGAGAGACGGGAAGAATGAGTAAATTTGCTGTTGTACAGCCTAAAGCCATACATGTCCCTCGAGACCCGTCTCTCCTGCTAGACTGACAACAGAAACGATGAGGAAAAAAGTGGTTGGGAGAAGTTGAAAAGTAATCACATACCGGAAAGGTCTAGACTTTCTAGGGAGAAAAAAAAAAAAGCGGTGGTGTACTGTATTGTTACTGATCAAAGATTTATGGGTGAATCATGGATTCGGTGTCATATACAAATTGGTAGTTCTTTCAAATCCCATCCTTTCCAGCGATTTCTGAGGTCATTTCTTTAACAATACAGTGTAGGATGAATCAGGATGAATCCCTGAATCAGGCCTTTGTTTTGACTGCGGCTGAACCACTCAATGGTGATTCACCTCTTACCTAAACAACTTCATAAACTAAAACCTTTCAGTCGACAAATTGCGTCTGGATGCTAGTGACTAAATTTATAATGTATGTGTCACTTTATTTTATGGTACTTCAGTGAAAACCTCTGGGAATGTTAGTTGATGGTAAATGACGGAGTGCGTGACCAGTCAAACAGCTTGTGGACATCAGGTTGATGTGCTGTTTAATAAAAAATGAATAGAAATGAAAGTTTTATTATCTTTTATTCACACTTAAGTCGTCCCAAACCCGTATGACTAACTTTCTTGCGTGGAACACAAAAGGAGACATTTCGCAGAATGTTCACGCTGCACTTTTCCATACATCAGAAGTGAATGAAGACAAATGGTGCGTTCACACCAAACGCATCGCAACACTCGCTCTAGATTACTCGCAGGATGTTTTCTGCATCATTTGCGCGAATAATAAGAAGACGCGATCAACCATGACAGAGATAACTAAAATCGCTGCTTTGTACCTGCTGTTAAAATCCCAAATACGCTGGAAAGCCAGGAGCCTGGGTTCACAACATCATCCAGAGGCAGATGAGTAGCCTATTAATGCTGCATTAATGTGTGTTACTTTTTTTTTTTTTTTTTTTGCTGCATATACACTGACATCATTATTATTATTATTATTATTATTATTACTATTATTTAATTTTTTAGCAGCATCTCTGCAGCCATGCTAATAAAATACAACTACCACTACAACTCCAGATACCTATATTATACATTTCTGGCTAATAATGCTCTCTTACATTTGCTGATTCAACCGGACTTGTCAATAAGCTCTGGGCGTGCGCAAGAACGCATAGTGTGAGTTTTCCGCTCAATTTGAAATATTTGAACTTGCACGGAACACACATTTGAGGGGAATATCACGCGTTTTTATGGCAAACGGGCTGTGCATTTCCCGTCATTTGCATCACCCAGCGCAAATTCGCCTCTATTCGCGTCTTTGCATTGATTTTGTATATAATCTACTCAATTCAATTTGCATTTGGTGTAAACACACCATAAAAGGCCTTTTCAGACTGTATGCAAAAAGAGTTAATGGGAATAATGGAAGATGAAACACATTTGCAGAATAAATTCTGACGTCCCAGCTACTGCTGTGCTATATTTTTAATGTTCTGAAGCCATATGATAACTTTGCAATGATCAGACTGAAACTGAAATGTTGCTTGCTGAAAATCTGACTTAAATCATCCCAAACACCCCTAGATTTTAAGACTGTGTTTGGTAACAAAATGTTTAGGTTTGAGCTAGCGAAACAGTGATTGAAACAAGTTTGTCACAGTAAAAAAAAAAAGATCTCTGGGAATGTGATGGTGACGGTGAATGATAGAGTGCGCAACCAGTCAAACAGCTTGTAGACATGAGGTTGATGTGCTTTTTAATAAAAAATTAATAGAAATGAAAGTGTTTATTATCTTTTATTCACACTCAAGTCGTCCCAAACCCGTATGACTAACTTACGTGGAACACAAAAGAAGACGCTTTGCAGAATATTTACGCTGCACTTTTCCATACAACACAAGTGAATGAAGACTAAAGGCCTTCTCACACTGAACGCAAACAGAGTTAATGCGCTACACTGTGTGCAGAATTATTAGGCATGTTGATATTCTGGTCATATTTTTTTTCCAAACACATTTTACCAATTCCAAACCACATCAGTCTTAGTAACTACTGTTAATTTTGTATTTAATCATTTATATGTGATGTATAATTGTCCGTGAAGGCTGGAAGTGAAAAACTCCTTATATTCAGGTGTGCAGGATTATTAGGCATGTTTTCGTTTACAGCTAAAATGAGCCAAAAAAGAGATTTAACCCAGACTGAAAAGTCCAAATTATTAAATGCCCATGAGAAGAATGCAATACTAATGCATTACAAGAATTTGCAAAGTTAAGGCTTGACCATTGGACAGAGAAATGCTTGTTGAGTCTGCATGGTCAGAAAAAACAGGTGGAGAAGAAAAGATGCATGTTAACTGCAAAAGAATTAGGAATTAAGGTGAAGAATTAGGTGTTACACCATCAGGAACCGTTTAGTCTCCAGCGCCACCATTTTCCAGAACTGCAACCTACCTGGAGTCTTCAGAAGTGCAATGTGTCAGGTTCTCAGAGACTTTGCTTGGTAAAAAATCCTAAAAAATGCCCCTGACTTAATAAGAATAACAAGCTGACGTCTTGTGAAATACATGAAGACAGTTTTTTTATATGCTTTAGAGACAGATAAGTTGAGAGTGACTCTTGAAGGACAAGCATCACATCCTCTTGTGCCTCTGATTCAAGAATTTATCTTCTAAATCTGGCAGTAAGTTTTGGGAGTTCATTTTAGTCCATCTCTGCAAGTCAGACTTTTCAGGATAAGAGACTAAACATGAACTCCCAAAACTTACTGCCAGATTTTGGAAGATAAATTCTTGAATCAGAGGCACAAGAGGATGTGATGCTTGTCCTTCAAGAGTCACTCTCAACTTATCTGTCTCTAAAGCATATAAAAAAACTGTCTTCATGTATTTCACAACACGTCAGCTTGTTATTCTTATTAAGTCAGGGGCATTTTTTAGGATTTTTTACCAAGCAAAGTCTCTGAGAACCTGACACATTGCACTTCTGAAGACTCCAGGTAGGTTGCAGTTCTGGAAAATGGTGGCGCTGGAGACTAAACGGTTCCTGATGGTGTAACACCTAATTCTTCACCTTAATTCCTAATTCTTTTGCAGTTAACATACATCTTTTCTTCTCCACCTGTTTTTTCTGACCATGCAGACTCAACAAGCATTTCTCTGTCCAATGGTCAAGCCTTAACTTTGCAAATTCTTGTAATGCATTAGTATTGCATTCTTCTCATGGGCATTTAATAATTTGGACTTTTCAGTCTGGGTTAAATCTCTTTTTTGGCTCATTTTAGCTGTAAACGAAAACATGCCTAATAATCCTGCACACCTGAATATAAGGAGTTTTTCACTTCCAGCCTTCACGGACAATTATACATCACATATAAATGATTAAATACAAAATTAACAGTAGTTACTAAGACTGATGTGGTTTGGAATTGGTAAAATGTGTTTGGAAAAAAATATGACCAGAATATCAACATGCCTAATAATTCTGCACACAGTGTATATTTTTAATGTTCTGAAGCCATACGATAACTTTGTGATGATCAGACTGAAACTGAAGTGTTGTTTGCTAAAAATCTGACTTAAATCATCTCAAACACCCTTAGTTCTTGAGACTGTGTTTGGTAACAAAATGTTTAGATTTGAGTTAGTGAAACAGTGGATGAAGCAAGTTTTTCACAGTAAAAAAAAAAAAAAAAAAAAAAAAAAAAAAAAAGGTCAGTTTGAATATTTATTTTTAATTTAGTCATTTTATTGCACTTCAATGAAGATCTCTGGGAATGTGATGGTGACGGTGAATGATAGAGTGCGCAACCAGTCAGACAGCGTGTAAACAACAAGTTGATGTGCTTTTTAATCAAAAAGGAATAGAAAATAAAGTTGTGTTATCTTTTACTCACCCTCAAGCCGTTCCGAACCCGTTTGACTACCTTTATGTGAAACACAAAAGGAGATTTATTTATTTATTTAGCAGAATGTTCATGCTACTCTTTTTCAACCAACAGAAGTGAATGGAGACAAATACTTTTCAGCCCAAAAAATGACAAAGAAGCATCATAAAAATACCATGAAGGTAATCCACATCAGTGTTTCGCTGTATATTTCTAATGTTCTGAAGCCATACGATAACTGTGATGATCATACTGAAACTGAAGTGTTGTTCGCTGAAAATCTGACTTAAATCATCCCAAACACCCCTAGTTTTTGAGGCTGCGTTTGGTTACAAAACAAGTTTGAACTTGTGAAAGTGTTAGTAAAATTTGACCTCGACAGTGAAAGTTTTTCACTGTAAAACAGTAAATGCAAATTAGAATATGTAGAATTAAGTGAGTCATTTAATGATACTTCATTAAAGACCTCTGGGAATGTGATGGTGACAGTGAATTATGGAATGCACGACCAGTCAAACAGCTTGTACACATCAAGTTAAAGTTTTGTTTTGTTTTTTAAATTGAAAATAAAAATAAATGAAAGTTCTATTATCTTTTTCTCGCACTCAGGTCATTCCAAACCCATATGACTTTATTATTATGGAATGCAAAAGGATAAGTTGTGAATGATGCTCACTGATAAGAATGTGCCCGAATACTGAATACCAGAAAGGACTATCTCACGACTAATTTGTACATATTTTACAAGGTGGCTAATTCGTACGATTTGTGTAGACCCCAGTGATGGGTAGGTTTAGGGGCAGGGTTACGGGTAGGTCATTCATACCAATTCATACAAATTGAGGAAAAAATGTATTTCAATGCTTTCTCTTGCAATTATATAGTTGGGTAGTTATGCTGTATATAAATTGAGGGCAACAATGAGCCTCTATTAATATTTGGGGCTTTGAAATAGCTTTTGAATGCACGCTTGCTCATGGATAATGCACACTCATGTATACTACGAAGTGGCAGTACTTACCACACATATTACAAGGTTAGATGTTTGTCATTGGTGCTCAGGATCTGCAGATCATTTGCAGCCGTTCTATCCATCATTTCTTCTAATTGTTTATGTGGTAAGGGAAATTTAATGTACTGTAATGTAACAGGCTACCGGTAGCAAGCTGCTAATCATGTCCCTTTGATAGTTCCGTAGAACGCGTTGTTAATTTTCTGTGCGAATACGGATTCTCTCTTCGGGCACATCTCTACCAGAAATGAATGGTGACTAATGCTTTAAAATGACTATGGAGGATTATACATATACCATAAGTGTAGTATATTCTAAGCATTCTGAAGCTGTACAATATGTGATGAACAGTTACAAAGAAAGTTACGTTTCAGGTGTCTGGTCAGTTTTGACAGTGATCAACAAAAGTGTGACTCAAGTGTGAACAACGCCAGAGGGTTAAATTCAATGTAAATTGTTTTGAAGACACATCAAAATACTTGCCAATATTGATAAGCCAATAGTTATTTTCACGTCATGTCCATGTTCGATAAATGGCAGACAGAAAATCATATAATTAAGCTGTACATGAAATCTAATTTAAAGTATTATAATTTATTATAATTTAAAGTAATGGCTAACATTCTCCGAAAGTTCTTCCAGTACCATAAATTGAATGTTCATTAAAAGTTTTCTGGTCTCTAACAATGTTCTCAAAATGTTACCAAAAAAAAAAAAAGTTTTGTGGAACATTTTATTCTAGAACATTTGTGAACATGGTCCACAAAACCAGTCATAAGGGTCTTTTTTTTTTTTTTTTTTTTTTAGGGCAGGAAATTTACAAAATATCTTTATGGAACATATTTACTTAATATCCTAATGATTTTAGGCATAAAAGAAAAATCTGTCATTTTGACCCATACAATGTATTGTTGGTTATTGCTACAGATATACTCATGCTACTTATAACTGGTTTTGTGGTCTAGGATCACATTTTAGTCGAATGTTCATCTACCATTTTGAAATATTGTTACTTGTTTCGGAATGTTCAGAGAACTTTTGGAAGTAACAACTTTCAAAAGTAACATCATGTTTGCAAAATGATAAACTGGAACCTTTGGAAGTAACATTGTGTTTGCAAAATGATAAAATGGGATGTTAACTCCAATATCTGATAAAACCATATCCAGTATTCATTCAAATTTAAGCCAGGTTCTCCATTAAAATACCAATGAGAATACTGCTTGAATCTCTCCATTTGCATGGTAGTACCAGGCAACTGTTTAAGATCGGATCTGATGAGATGGATGTTAAACCGAATGCAAACAGAGCCGATGAGCTCAGAGAGTTCATTTCCTGTTATGGCTGACTGTTCACAACCGGTCGTAGTCGTGTATTAACAGATCCGAAACCTGCTTGATGTTTAATGTTGTGTGTCTGGTGATTAGCTATGCTGTCATAACCTGAGGCAGATGAGTGAATAATGGCAGTTTATGATAGCACACTTGACAGATCAAGCACGACTGACAGCTCTAGGTAGGCGTAGCCACCGAGACGCAAGCCAAAGCATACAGGTAAGGCACGCAAACACAGATCTGCAATATGTCAAGAGCCGTCACTCTCAGATTTCTGTATTAAAATTATATACGGTCATGGCCAAAAATATAGGCACCCTTGCAATTCTCTCAGAAAATTGTTGCCATTGCAAATGGTTTTTCTTGTTTGTTTGCATTGGAACAAAAAAAAAAAAAAAAAAAAAAACAGAGAAGAAAAATCAAATCTGATGCAATGCACTGGACAAAATTATTGGCACCCTTAACTTAATATTTGGTAGCACCTTCTTTGGAAAAACTAACTGAAATCAATCAGTCCCTGTAACCATGAATTAGTTTCCTACACCTCTCTGGAATTTTGCAAACTGCTCCAGGTCATTCAGATTTGAAGGATGTCTGAGATCTCTCCACAGGTGTTCTATGGGATTCAGATCTAGGTTCATTGGTGGCCATTTCAGAACTCTCCAGTACTTTGTTTATAACCATTTCTGAGTGCTTTTTGAAGTGTGTTTTAGGTCATTGTCCTGCTGGAAGACCCATGACCTCTGGTAGAGACGCAGCTTTCTGACACTGGCCACTACACTGCGCCCCAAAATTCTTTGGTAATCATCAGATTTCATGATACCATTCTCACAGTCAAGGCATCCAGTGCCAGAAGCAGCAAAGCAACCCCAAAACATCTTTGAACCTCCACCATGTTTGACTGTAGGGACTGTGTTCTTTTCTTTGAAGGCCTCATTTCTATTTCTGTAAACAGTGCCATGATGTCCTTTACCAAAAGCTCTACTTTTGTCTCATTTGTCCACAGTATGTTCTCCCAGAAGGACTGTGGTTTTGTCACATAAGTTTTGGCAAACTCCAGTCTTGCTTTTTTTTTTTTTTATGCCTTTGTGTCAGCAGTGGTCTCCTACTATAGCGTCGATCTTTACACTCTTTTTTCCATGCTCAGCGTGACACACAACACAATGTTTGAGTCAACCTTTCTCCATTTTAACTGGTTGCAATGTGCAGGATTTGTTTTGTTGAAAGTTTTTTTGTTGTTGATGTTTTTTACTTAGAACTTAATAGTAAATTTCACAAATAACTAGAAAGAAATGGCAAGTAACACAATGAATTATGGCTTAAAATTTGTACAAATAAAAGAAAAAAAAAATCTCTCTTTCTCTCTCTCTCTCTCATATATATATATATATATATATATATATGTGTGTGTGTATATATATCCATAATACAATTTATTTATTATTATTTTATTTTTTTTAAAGACCTTTTTATACATTTTTCTAGGTGAGGAATTATTGTAAATTAAAGTAATTGTTAACAATTGCCTTAGTCTAAAAAGTCTTTAAGACCATCTTTTTCCTTGATTCATGTACATCCCAGAAGCTTCTTTTTCCCCATTTTCTTTCTTCTCCTTTCCCCCCCCAGCAATCTACAGCCATGTAAGAAACACACATGCATCAATCTTTTTACATAACATTATGCAATGAATATTTACTCTGTAAGATTACAATTACCCTGAAATGTGAATTCAGGTGTGCTGATGATAATTATTTAGCAATTTTTTTTTTCTTACTTCAAGCTTTTGAAAGATTTTCGACTAATTGGTGTCAACAAAGTGAGTATTCTGCTGTTTACTTTAAATCCCTGGTGCTCAGGTAAACCGAAAATAATGAAGGCTACACGCTAAGCTTTTCCACCCTCTCCAACTTCAGCCTGGATTTGGACAGCAAACCACAAAGCAGCTCTCAGCTGACAGCTAGTTAGCTGCCCTGCAACACTCAGAGCTCATTTATGGCTTACTGTGTTCCTCTGTTGTGGAAGTTTTCTCTTCCGTAAACTACAACTTTTGTATTCTCTACTTTTGTGTTAAAGTTTGCACCTTTGTTATTAAAGTCAAGAGAAAAACCACTTTTCTCTTTTTTAGTCACATGCCTGGCTTTTTAAGTTTAGCTGAAGTTTGATGTTTTAGAATTAGCCGTACAATTTAGAGTTCAAGTTTTTGAATTCTGCGGAGATTAGAACGTAATCCTTCTCTCTTCAGATCTTTGCACACAGCTGCCTCCTGTAGTTAAACTCTTAATTACATCTTGCACAGCTAATTACAAGTTGTTAAAAGCAGAGTAGATAATTAGTAATTAGTAAAAGATCTGAGAACTGGTTGAGTGGCCAGATTTTCTCAGTCGTATACCGAGATGTTTGATGTGTTTTCATGTCATTTGTCTCGATGCACTTAAACAATTCACATTACAGCACAAAACAATTATATAATTTGAGAGATATTATAAAATAATTGTGTATCTACAGTACTGTCATTAAGTAATGAGAAGACTGAAAGCCTTTTCTGCCAGTAAAAAATAAATAAATAAATAAACATAATTGCAACTTTTTATCACTCAATTCTGACTTTTTCCTTTCAATTCTAAATTGTACATCTCACAATTCTGTTATTTTCACCACAGAAAATCGCGATTGCGTTCTGGGGGGGAGTCCCCTTCCATAGCATCACCGATCGCGTTCCCCACAGTAGAAATCACGTTCCCCCTTAGGCACTTGGCGCGACACCACACGCATGTCGATTGTAGAAACAATTTTACAGTGACACAAGATGTCACAGAGACTCACGAAATCAAAGGTGACTTTAGAAGAAAAACAAATGGAGAACAATCAGTGTTGTCATCTGACTTTCCTGGCATGTGTCCTGTTTCACAGCGAAAAACAAAGTATAAAAAGAATATTCTTGCTCAGTGGCGGGGCAAGCAGAGCTCATTTGCATTTAAAGGAACAATCCATTAGAATGAGATGATTTTTGAAGAGCTGATTTTGGCAAGGTAAAAAGGGTGTTGTTTTACAAAACCATTGAGAGTTTTTAATCAAAGTATATTAGAGACTTTTCATTAAGACCCTAAAGAATCATATCAGCTTGTGGAAAATGGGCATCCGATGACCCCTTTAAGTAGAATTTTTTTAACTAGCTGAAATATTTGCATTGCGTTATTGCTCTAGATTATTCGCAGGATGTTTTTCCTGTCCTCATATGGGGGAAAAAAAAACAAACAAAAAAAAAAAATTGTGTAATGTTCTCCTCCATTGTCTTATACAACCAGATGTGTCAGTAAGCTCTTTGCCAATTGACCTCATGCAAATTTTCCACTCAACTTGAAATTTCTGAACAAATTATATATTCGCATTGCATTATCGGTCTAGATTACTCATAGGATGTTTCTCCATGTCATTTGCGCCAAAAAAAAAAAAAGCATTCCGTAATGGTCTCCTCCATTTTCTGATACAACCAGATATGCCAATATGCTCTTCACCGATTGGCTTGTGCAGCAACGCTTCATGCAAATTTTCCACTCGAGTTGACATTTTTTAACGAGTTCACGTTATTGCTCTAGATTACTCGTGGGATGTTTTTCCTGTCACTTTTGCGAAAAAAGAAAACACTGCGTAATGCTCTCTTACATTTGCTGATACAACTGGATGTGTCAATTAGCTTTTCGCTGATTGGCTTACACAACAATGCCTCGTGCAGATTTTCCACTCGAATTTAAATTTCTCAACAAATTGGCATTGCATGTCGGCGCCAATAGCCTTGTGGTTAGCGCGTCGACATGTAGTGCTGTTGCGCAGCGGATGTCCCGAGTTCGAATCCTGGTTCGTGGACCTTTTCCGATCCTCCCACCCCCTTCTTTCTCCCACTTCACTTCCTGTCTAACTACACTGTCCTGTATAAATAAAGACATAAAAACACCAAAAATACTTGGCTTATGCAACCACGCCTCATGCAGATTTTTTACTCGAATTTCAATTTCTTAACAAATTCGCATTGCGTTATCACTCGGGATGTTTTTTTGTCATTTGCACCAAAAAAAAAAAAAAAAAAAACCCCAAAAAATATTGGTCTCCTCCATTTCTGATGCAACTGGACATGTCAATAAGCTCTTCGCTAATTGGCTTACGCAATGCCTCATGCAAATTTTCCATTTGTTTTTTTTTCAACGAGTTGAATAGTTGTTTTGTGTTATCGCTCTAAATTACTTGCAGGATGTTTTTCATGTCGCTTGCACGAAAAAAAAAGATCCATTGTGTAATGCTCTCCTCCATTTTCTGATACAACCAGATGTGTCAATAAGCTCTTCGCTGATTGGCTTGCACAACAACGCATCATGCTAATTTTCCACACAAGTAGAAGTTTGTCAACTAGTGTGGAAGATGCAGTTGAAGTGCATATATCGCACATCCACAGAAAATTGCATCTTCCGGTCATGAATTTGTGTGTCTTCATGTCTTTGCAACAAACCATAAGTCACTAGAGCAATAAAAGAGCCATTTATGACATGTTCCTTCAGATTTAAAGCAGGTTTAAGTCGCTACGCAGTTTCAGATATGGATAAAAAGAAACAAGAGTAGTGCTACAAGCACATTTAGCCAATACAAGCTCTCATGGCATTGCACATTACCAGAAATGGCTCCTTCATAGAGTCAGCTCCTGAAAATGTCCCTCTCTCCGCAGGAGCAATGTCTTAACTCAACAGAATGGAGCTGTCGTTTACTAAGGGTTAGCCCTGCAAAGAAATGACCTGTCACCGCTGCTCAGTGTCTACCTGCCTTCGCTCTTCTTTTCTTGCCGTTTCTATGACTACCGCCTTCTCGGAGCCGAGGTGCCTTCACATTAGCGCCTGTTTGCAAGTGTACTCACATATTTGCAAACAAACTTTATCCGATGCTTTACAATCATCGTAAATGGACAGTAAGCTCGCAGAGATTTGGGATATATCATTTAGCATGCTAATCCCATCAAACGGATGCTAAATTCCATCTTTTGAATGATGTTTTGTCCCTTTAAGAAAGCAGGCTTACTCCACACCCACTTAGTAATGCCATCTATTTTCGAAGATTTGCTGCGTAAACCATAAACAGAAGTGCATTTGCTGCTGCTAAGAGGAATAGAGTTATAGTCTCAGGTGTAATAGTTTCTTAACATAGCAGTTACCATTTAGAAATGAACGTTTTCCTGGTGTTTAAGTACAGCAGCTTCTACATGAATATTATAAATGGTATGAGCTTTGAGTGCAATAACATTTTAAATCAGTATTGCAATCTAATAGCAATATAAATGTCATCTTTTACATATTATGACTTGTAAAAAATGCTCGTGTCCTTGTAGAGATCATAATTACAACTTTCAGAGAGTTTGTACAACCTGACCGTTGCAATGTCAGACTGAAATGCTTAAATTGACAGCAGCTTCTGTAAAATGTAGTTATTTTGTAATGTATGTTTAATAATTCCTAGAACTGACTGTTAATGTCTTAATAATGCTAGCATGTTTCTAGCTTGATAAGCATGTTGCTAGCATGTTGTTGCCATGATTATCAAGTTGCTAGCGTGTGTGTGTGTGTGTGTTTTTGCATGATTAGCCTGTTGCATAACATAAATGGCATGCTGTTACCATATTTTTAGCTAAACATGTTGGTAGCACATTTTAGTGTCATTAGTAGGCATACTTCCTATTCTCATTTAACATCTCTCTTTCAGCTGGCCTCTGTAAATTTATGAGTGGGCAAAAAATGAAGCCCCAATGCACACACAACAGTCAAGTTCAGCAGATCTGAAAGGTTGCATGTTTTGTAATGTTTCTAGCCTGTATAGCACATTCCCAGCTTGTTACTAACATGATTCTAGCATGATTAGCTTGTTGCTAGCATGCTGCCAACATGCTTCCAGCATTATTTGCATGTTTCTAGCATGCTTAGCATCTTCTTAGCTCGTTGCTAACATGTGTCTAACATGATTAGCATTTTGATTGCATGTTTTAGCACAATTTGTATAAGTACACTTAAGCATTTCATTAATATTATACATTATTGTGTTTTATTTAATGCTATTATAGTTCCACAAAGTCATACATTTGTTGTATATTTAAAGTAATTATTAAATATTAAATAATTAGCATGTTGGTAGTATGTTTCTAGCATGATTAGCACGTTGCTAACATTTTGTTAGCATGTTTCTAGCATTATTACCATGTTGTTTGCATGTTTCAACACACGTTGCATGTTTCAAGCTTGCTGCTAGCATGTTTCTAGCATGATTAACATGTTGCTAGCATGTTGTTAACATAATTAGCATGTTAGCATGTACGCCTAAGCATTTATTTAATATTAAAACATTATTTTCTATATTTAATGTTATTTTATATAATGCGATTAGCATGCTGTTACCATGTTTTAGCATTATTGACATGTTGCTAACATGTTTTAGTGTAATTAGCATGTTGTTAGAATGTTTTTAACATTATCATGTTGCTAGTATATTTTTAACATGATTAGTGTGTTTCTAGCATGATTAGCATGTTGCTAGCATGTTGTTAGCATGATTAGCATGTCAAGTACACTTAACCATTTCATTAATTTCATTAAGAATCATACATTATTTTATATGTTTAATGCTATTTTATGTAATGTGATTAGCATGCTGTTACCATGTTTTTGGCATTATTGACATGTTGCTAGCATGTTATTAGCATGTTTTAAGGTGTTTATTAACATGTTTCTAGCATTATTAACATTACTAGCTTGTTGTTAGCATGTTTCTAACATTATAAGCATGTTGTTTGCATGTTTTAACATGACTTGCATGTTCCTAACATGTTTCTAGCATGATTAGAACGTTGTTAGCATGTTGTTAATGTGATTAGCATTTTAAGTAGACGGAAGCATTTCATTAATATTGTACATTATTTTATATAAAGTAATATTTTATTTTATATACCATGATTAGCATGTTGTTGACATGTTTTTTACAATACTTAACATGATGCAAGCATGTTTTTTAGTGTAATTAGCATGTTGTTAGCATGGTTTAGCACAATTTGCATGTCCTTAGCATGTTTCTAGAATGATTAGCATGTTGCTAACATGTTGTTAACATGATTAGCATGTAAAGTACACTTAATAATTTAATTAATAGTATACATTATATATTTAATGTTATTTTGTGCAAAGTAATTAACATGGGAATACATAATTCTGAGTAACATAATATAGTAATATACTTTCTAGTAATATACCTTTTTTTGTTGTTGTTTTTTTGTTGTTGTTTTTTATCTGGAATTCCCTAGCAACCACCACAAAATACTTTAGAAAATGCATATGCAACCACCCACAACATCCAGATGCTGCATTTTATTCTACACTAAGTAGTTATACATTTTTTTACAAATCATAATAAATATCTAAAATAAACCTAGCAGACAACTACAGTCACATGAATGACTGATGGTCCATTGAAATAACCTACTGTATAAAAACACTAATTTTGGGGGGTTTGGGTGAGGAAGCATCTGCCATGAAAATACATATCGAACATTACGTAAACATAAGCATTGAGATTCTCACTGTAAAAGCCTCTGAGATGGGAGCCAGTGAATGAGGCCAGAGATGAGAAAGACTGCCTGATACTGATCAAAGTCGTGGAAGGGAAGGAGAGATAGAGCGAAAGACAGAGGATGTCTCTGGAAAAGGGGCAGTGATCAAAGCTGGAGATGAAGGCGATGCAGCAAACTGGGAAATGAAGGAAGAGGAAGTGAAGGGAAACTCCAGCACCTTTCAGATTCGCTGAACTTGACTGTTGTGTGCGCATTCTGGCTTCATTATTTCCCGCTCATAATTTTACAGAGGCTGCCTGAAAGAGAGATGATAAAAGAGAATGGGAACGCTGCCTACTGCCGGTCCCTGCCTGGTTTGTTGCCAGGACCATGAAGATAATGTTGAGGAACTGTCATGTGATCAAACAGCCACGGTGCACGCGTGGCACCGCGACCTCATCTACGCTTCAGATTGGCTAATGAGCCGAACACAACTGTGGGGAACAAGCGCAAAGTTTACCCTTCCATGTGCTAATGGAGCATTTCATCAGCACTCGCTCCTGTAGTCTGGGACTTGAGGGATTCAAGGAAGTCCAGATGAACAAGGTTTTGTCCAATATAGGTATTGCATCAGATATGCCCCGTCGACTTTTTTTTTTTTTTAACCTTCTTAAAAACACATTTCACATATTCCCCTTAGGCTTATACAGTGGACATACTATATATTCTTGACAGAAGAACTTTTTATAAATATATTTTATAGAAAGTCTTTTTATAAATGTCTTTTTTTACTATATCTAGTAAAACTATACACATAATAATAATATAATATAATATAATATAATATAATATAATATAATATAATATAATATAATATAATATAATAATCACATTCTTTGCTTAATTTTACAAATTCACAAAAAAAATGCAATAATTATATTGATATAAGAGTATTATAGGATAGAAACCATACACATATATAATATAAAATAATGTAATACCACACGTTTTGCTTAATTTTACAAAATTACTAAAAATATGCAAAAAAACAAAAACAAAACATAATTTTGCATGCAATGATTGTAGTGATTCAAAAGTGTTATATGATGAAAACTTTACACACATCACACTCTATAATTTTGCAAAATTACTGTACAAATAATATGCAATTAAAGCAAAAAAAATCAATAAATGTATAATATAATATAATATATCACACTTCTTAAATTTACAAAATTACTTTAAAAAATATGTAATAAATGCAAAAAAATGTATGCAATAAATTTATAGATTCAGAAGTATCATAAGATGAAACTATGCACACATAATATAATATAATATAATATAATATAATATAATATAATATAATATAATATAATATAATATAATGTTGCACTATTGCTTAATTGCTTAATAATGCACTATTTGCTTAATTTGACAAAATTACTAAAAAAATATGCAAAAAAGGCAAACAAATTTGTATGCAATTAATGTACTGATTCAAAAGTATTACAGGATGAACACACATATAATATAATATGATATATATTATATATATATATGACCCAGGATCACAAAACCAGTCATAAGGGTCATTTTTTTCAAAATTGAGATTTATACATCATATGAAAGCTGAATAAATAAGCTTTCTGTTGATGTATGGTTTGTTAGGATATGACAATATTTGGCCGAGATACAACTATTTAAAAATCAGAAATCTGAGGGGGCAATAAAATCAAAATATTGAGAAAACCGCCTTTAAATTTCTTCAAATAAAGTTCTTAACAATGTATATGACTAATCAAAAATTAAGTTTTCATACATCTACAGTAGGAATTTTACAAAATATCTTCATGGAACATGATCTTTACTTAATTTCCTAATGATTTTTGCCATAAATGAAAAATCAATAATTTTGACCCATACAATGTATTTTTGGCTATTGCTACAAATAAACCCCAGTGACTTAAGACTGGTTTTGTGGTCCAGGGTCACATATAATATAATATAATATAATATAATATAATATATCACACTGCTTAATTTTACAAAATTACTTAAAAATATAAAATAATGTTTTTTTTTTTTTTTAACATACTTTAAAATAGAATTTATTCCTGTGATGAAAAGCTGAATTTTTATCAGCTGTTACTCCAGTCTTAAGTGTCACATGATCCTTCAGAAATCATTCTAATATGCGGATTTATTATTAGAATGATCAATGTTGGATAATATCAACAGTTGTACTGCCAAATATTTTTTGGAACCTGTGATTTTTTTTTTTTTTTTTTTTTTTTTTTTTTTTCAGGATTCTTTCATGAATAACCCTCGCACCCGGGCTCACCGCCGACCGGTGGCTTTAGGGAAACAGCGAACGGTGGGCACTATGCTTTTAACATAGTAAATTTAGGAGGAATATATCAAAGTCATTTAGATGTGCCAAACTTCCTGCTGCCAGCTGGTGGCGCTATGCCTATAACTGAATATTGGCATGTAGACGTGTTCAGGTCAGCGCTTTTATCAAATATATGAAGTTTGGTGCAGATTGAACATGGTATGCTTGAGTTAGTGTAAGACAAGTCATTTCCTGTTGCCAGCTGGTGGCGCTATAATTGTAATGGAATATTGGCCTTTAGATGTGTTCAGGCCAGGACTCTTATGGAACATATGAAGTTTGGGGCAGATAGGACATTGTATAGCTGAGTTACAACAACTTCCTGTTTCATGGCATTAATAGCATGCATTAGCACTTAGAAAGTGTTTCTAGCATGTTTAGCACAATATGGCATATTTTGCTGTGCCATCACAGTGTTAAACATGTCACTTCCGGTTGCCAGCAGGTGGCGCTATGACTTTAACTGAATATGAGCATGTAGATATCTTCAGGCCAGGACTCTCATCAAACATGTGAAGTTTGGGGCAGATTGGACATTGTTTGCAGGAATTGCAACAACTTCCTGTTTCATGGCTTTAACAATATGCTTTAGCAATTGGTAAGTGTTGCTAGCATGTTTGAGTATGTTTTTAGCAAGTTTAGCACTCAGTGGCTTATTTTAATGTGTTGCTAATAGTGTATCACAGTGTTAAACGTCACTTCCTGTTGACAGTAGGTGGCGCTATGACTATAACTGAATATTGTTACGTAAATGTGTTCAGACCAGGACTCTTATCAAACCTGTTAAGTTTGGGGCAGATTGGACATTGCATGCCTGAGTTACAGTAGCTTCCTGTTTCATTGCATTAATAACATGCTTTAGCACTTAGCTAAGTGTTGCTAACATGTTTTAACATGTTTATAGCATGTTGCTACCTTATTTACCACTTGTTGATACTTTTTAAAATGTTGCTATGCATCCATAACAGTATTAAACATGTCACTTCCTGTTGCCAGCAGGTGGCGCTATGACTATAACTGAATATGGGCATGGGCATGTGTTCAGTCCAGGACTCTTATCAAACATGTTAAGTTTGGGGCAGATTGGATATTGTATGCCTGAGTTACAGTAACTTCCTGTTTCATTGTATTATTAACATGCTTTAGCATATTAGCTAAGTGTTGCTAGCATGCTTTACTATGTTTGTAACATGTTTAATATTAAGGTTGTGGCAGATTGGACATTGTATGCATTAGTTATAGCAATTTTATTTTTGTATAAATATCATGCTTTAGCTCTTAGCTAAGTGTTGCTAGCATGTTTTAACATGATTGTAACATGATGCTAGCCTATTTAAAACTTGCTAACGCTTTTTAATATGTTGCTAGGAGTCAGTAACACCGTTAAACATGTCACTTCCTGTTGCCAGCAGGTGGCGCTATGACTATAACTGAATATGGGCATGTATATATCTTCAGGCCAGGACTCTCATC
Organism: Labeo rohita; assembly: GCF_022985175.1. Classification (NCBI taxonomy): domain Eukaryota; kingdom Metazoa; phylum Chordata; class Actinopteri; order Cypriniformes; family Cyprinidae; genus Labeo; species Labeo rohita. The sequence goes on from NC_066890.1 coordinate 11,792,997, forward strand.
AAACATGTGAAGTTTGGGGCAGATTGGACATTGTTTACATGAATTACAATAACTTCCTGTTTTATGTCTTTAACAACATGCTTTAGCACTATGTAAGTGTTGCTAGCATGTTTGAATGTGTTTTTAACTAGTTTAGCACTCAATGGCTTTTTAGTGTGTTGATAATAGTGTATCACAGTGTTAAACATGTCACTTCCTGTTAACAGTAGGTGGCGCTATGACTATAACTGAATATTGGCACGTAAAAGTGTTCAGGCCAGGACTCTTATCAAACATGTTAAGTTTGGGTCAGATTGGACATTGTATGCCTGAGTTACAGTAACTTCCTGTTTCATTGCATTAATAACATGCTTTAGCACTTAGCTAAGTGTCGCTAACATGTTATAGCATGTTTCTAGCATGTTGCTACCCTATTTAACATTTGTTGATATTTTTAAAATGTTGCTAGGCATCCACAACAGTATTAAACATGTGACTTCCTGTTGCCAGCAGGTGGCGCTATGACTATAACTGAATATGGGCATGGGCATGTGTTCAGATCAGGGCTCTTATCAAACATGTTAAGTTTGGGGCAGATTGGACATTGTATGCCTGAGTTAGAGTAACTTCCTGTTTCATTGTATTATTAGCATGCTTTAGCATATTAGCTAAGTGTTGCTAGCATGCTTTACTATGTTCGTAGCATGTTGAATATCAAAGTTGGGTCAGATTGGACATTGTATGCATGAGTTACAGCAATTTTCTTTTTCTTTGTATTAATAGCATGCATTAGCTCTTAGCTAAGTGTTGCTAGCATGTTGTAGCATGATTGTAGCATGTTGCTAGCCTATTTAAAACTTGCTAATGCTTTTTAATATGTTGCTAGGAGTCCGTAACAGTGTTAAACATGTCACTTCCTGTTGTCATCAGGTGGCGCTATGACTATAACTGAATATGGGCACTGACATGTGTTCAGGACCAGACTCTTATCACACCTGTGAAGTTTGAGGCAGATCGGACATTGTTTGCCTGAGTTACAGCCACTTCCTTTTTCATGGCGACACGTCAAATTTTGTCAGGCCGCCACGGACACGCCCCTCGACGAAAACTCAAAAGCTTCGCAATTTTAACATCGCAAGGGCCTTATGATAACACTCAGCAAATTTGAAGATGATCGGATAAAAACTGTAGGAGGAGTTCGTTAAAGTACGAGGCCTGAAAATGGCAAAAACTGCACAAAAATCGTACAGGAAATTCAATATAACGGACTTCCTGTTGGGTTTAGGATGTTGTACCAGGAGACTTTTTTGTAGGTATTGGTGTGCTACACCTGTGTACCGAGTTTCGTACATGTACGTGAAACGCAGCTCGAGGCGCACTCCGTTGAAATTTTATAGGTGGCGCTATCGAGCCATTTTGCCACACCCACTTCTGAAAACCATATCAGATGTAAATTTTCGCCAGGACTGATGCGTGTGCAAAGTTTCATGAGTTTTCGAGCATGTTTAGGCCCTCAAAAAGACTTTTTTTGGACTTTGGAAGAAGAAGAAGAAGAAGAAGAAGAAGAAAAAGAAACAAAGCAATTCCAATAGGGTCCTCGCACTGCAGTGCTCGGGCCCTAATTAAAGCTGCAAGCAGCGATGAACGGGCCCTCGCACCCGGGCTCACCGCCGACCGGTGGCTTTAGGGAAACAGCGAACGGTGGGCACTATGCTTTTAACATAGTAAATTTAGGAGGAATATATCAAAGTCATTTAGATGTGCCAAACTTCCTGCTGCCAGCTGGTGGCGCTATGCCTATAACTGAATATTGGCATGTAGACGTCTTCAGGTCAGCGCTTTTATCAAACATATGAAGTTTGGTGCAGATTGAACATGGTATGCTTGAGTTAGTGTAAGACAAGTCATTTCCTGTTGCCAGCTGGTGGCGCTATAATTGTAATGGAATATTGGCCTTTAGATGTGTTCAGGCCAGGACTCTTATCGAACATATGAAGTTTGGGGCAGATCGGACATTGTATAGCTGAGTTACAACAACTTCCTGTTTCATTGCATTAATAGCATGCATTAGCACTTAGAAAGTGTTTCTAGCATGTTTAGCACAATATGGCATATTTTGCTGTGCTTTTAATAGACCATCACAGTGTTAAACATGTCACTTCCGGTTGCCAGCAGGTGGCGCTATGACTTTAACTGAATATGAGCATGTAGATATCTTCAGGCCAGGACTCTTATCAAACATGTGAAGTTTGGGGCAGATTGGACATTGTTTACATGAATTACAAAAACTTCCTGTTTTATGTCTTTAACAACATGCTTTAGCACTTAGTAAGTGTTGCTAGCATGTTTGAGTGTGTTTTTAACTAGTTTAGCACTCAATGGCTTTTTAGTGTGTTGCTAATAGTGTATCACAGTGTTAAACATGTCACTTCCTGTTGACAGTAGGTGGCGCTATGACTATAACTGAATATTGGCACGTAAAAGTGTTCAGACCAGGACTCTTATCAAACATGTTAAGTTTGGGGCAGATTGGACATTGTATGCCTGAGTTACAGTAACTTCCTGTTTCATTGCATTAATAACATGCTTTAGCACTTAGCTAAGTGTTGCTAACATGTTATAGCATGTTTCTAGCATGTTGCTACCCTATTTAACACTTGTTGATATTTTTAAAATGTTGCTAGGCATCCACAACAGTATTAAACATGTGACTTCCTGTTGCCAGCAGGTGGCGCTATGACTATAACTGAATATGGGCATGGGCATGTGTTCAGGCCAGGACTCTTATCAAACATGTTAAGTTTGGAGCAGATTGGACATTGTATGCCTGAGTTACAGTAACTTCCTGTTTCATTGTATTATTAGCATGCTTTAGCATATTAGCTAAGTGTTGCTAACATGCTTTACTATGTTTGTAGCATGTTAAATATTAAGTTTGGGGCAGGTTGGACATTGTATGCACGATTTACAGCAATTTTCTTTTTCTTTGTATTAATAGCATGCTTTAGCTCTTAGCTAAGTGTTGCTAGCATGTTTTAACATGATTCTAGCATGATGCTAGCCTATTTAAAACTTGCTAATGCTTTTTAATATGTTGCTAGGAGTCCGTAACAGTGTTAAACATGTCACTTCCTGTTGTCATCAGGTGGCGCTATGACTATAACTGAATATGGGCACTGACATGTGTTCAGGACCAGACTCTTATCACACCTGTGAAGTTTGAGGCAGATCGGACATTGTTTGCCTGAGTTACAGCCACTTCCTTTTTCATGGCGACACGTCAAATTTTGTCAGGCCGCCACGGACACGCCCCTCGACGAAAACTCAAAAGCTTCGCAATTTAACATCGCAAGGGCCTTATGATAACACTCAGCAAATTTGAAGATGATCGGATAAAAACTGTAGGAGGAGTTCGTTAAAGTACGAGGCCTGAAAATGGCAAAAACTGCACAAAAATCGTACAGGAAATTCAATATAACGGACTTCCTGTTGGGTTTAGGATGTTGTACCAGGAGACTTTTTTGTAGGTATTGGTGTGCTACACCTGTGTACCGAGTTTCGTACATGTACGTGAAACGCAGCTCGAGGCGCACTCCGTTGAAATTTTATAGGTGGCGCTATCGAGCCATTTTGCCACACCCACTTCTGAAAACCATATCAGATGTAAATTTTCACCAGGACTGATGCGTGTGCAAAGTTTCATGAGTTTTCGAGCATGTTTAGGCCCTCAAAAAGACTTTTTACTTTGGAGAAGAAGAAGAAGAAGAAGAAGAAGAAGAATAAACAGAGCAATTCCAATAGGGTCCTCGCACTGCAGTGCTGCAGTGTAATGAATTATTGTGACAGTACGAACAATTTAAACCAAATAATAACCACAATGGTCAAATGTACACCTTTCATGTGACAATTGCACCAAAACAAATTTATATATAAAGGGTGTGTACATTGAAGAAGCATCTAAATTCTGCTGGATAATTCTGGTTGTACAAGCAGGTCATCCAGCTAAGTTACATTAGCTATCCAAACCAGATTCACACATGATGGTCAGTTCAAACTAAGCTGACCAAGACAGTCTAATATGTCAACCACTGTCTCAGTTGGATGTCTGAGTGGTTAACTTCCTAATCTAGCTTGGACCGCCTGCTCTGACTGGCTACTTATCTAGGTTTTCCAGCAGAGGACTACACTGATGACAAACTCATTATTCCAGAACTGAAAGCGATTTGGTGGCACTGCGACTTGATGTGTCCATTCATTAGCAAGTCCACGTGAAAACTGCAGAGGCAGTACTCTACAGAAAAGCCCTGTGGATTTCTGCAGAATTACAATGCCTGTCATCCACCAATCACATTCTACACATTCCTGCCCCATGCGTCTTCTTTTATTAAACAATCTGGTTCAATTGATTATTCTTTCAGCTACCAGTAAGAGTGTAGGACTTTTAGCTACATTAACCACCGTATTCCTTATTTAACGTGAGTTTCGAAATGCAATTTTTCTTCATGCAAAGCAGTTTACGACCTAAAACATGTAAGTGCTTTTCTTGTCATGCTTTCAATAGCTTGCTTACTTGAGATGACAGGTATTTCATATTAACACACACAGTAGTTGCAGCAAACCATGCAAGCTATTGTGTTAACCAGCAGTTTGATTTTGTTCCTCATGTTTTCCCTTGTGAGAAAGTGGCATAGTTTTATAAAGAGTGACAATATATTTTAAAAGAATATACTTAAGTCTAAACTGAATATAATGACACTTCTTTGTCCTGAACAGTTAAACTGCCTGCTGTTTTTCAGAAAAACCCTTAAGGTCCCACAAATGCTTTGGTTTTTCAGCATTTTTGTGTATTTGAACCCTTTCCAACAATGACTGCATGATTTTGAGATCCATCTTTTCACACTGAGGACAACTGAGGGACTCATATGCAACTATTACAGAAGGTTCAAACACTCACTGATGCTCCAGAAGAAAAAACGATGCATTAAGAAAATGTTTTGAATTTGAAGAACAGGGTAAATGGAACTTATGTCTTCTGGAAAACATGTAAGTATCTTTTGTAGCTTCTGAAGCAAAATAAGAAAACTGTATACAACTATATTTTGTTCAAAAGTTTTCACCCCAGTTCCTAATGCAAAGAATGGTTGTACCACCCTGACGTTTGTGACAAATTGAGGTTGTTCCGTTTCATTGATTCCCAAAAGGTTTGAGGATGAGTAAATCTTGGGGGTAATTTTTGTTTTTGGGTGAATTATCCCTTTAAGTACACTTCTTTTCTTTTTTGTCTAACTGACCATTGGTTGCACCACATGACGTGGCAGACAAAAACACTTAATTGGCTAATAATAACTGTAACAACACATTATACATAATGTCTTCTTTATATGAATTTTCTCCTTTTAAGGTGTTTTCTTCATTATGATGTATAAAAGAGCAGTCGTACCACCCTGACATTTTTGACAAATTGAGGTTGGTCCCTTTTATTGATTCCTAAAAGCCCATTTTTTTTAATTTTTGCCCTTGGATTTTGGACTTTTTTTTTTTTTTTTTTTTTTTTTTAGCTCTGAATCCATTCGTCTGAAAGAAGAAAGTCATACACACCTAAAATAGCTTGATGGTGAATAAATCAAAGCGTAATTGTCATTTTAAACTGTCCCTTTAAGTACACTTAATAATTGTAACAAGGCATTATACTGTACATAATGTCTTCTTTATAATAATTTCCTTCTTTTATTTTTTTTTTTTCTTCTTCATTGCGATATATAAATGAACAGTTGTACCACCCTGACGTTTTTGACAAATTGAGGTTATTCCATTTCATTGATTCCGAAAAGCCTGTTTTTCCTTGGATTTGGGACTTTTTTTTTTTTTAATTTTAACTCTGATTCTATTCATCTGAAAGAAGAATGTCATGTACACCTAGGATGGCTTGACGGTGAGTAAATCATGGGGTAATTTTCATTTTTGGGTGAAATATCCCTTTAATCACACTCGCTTTTTGTCTAACGCACCATTGGTTGCACCACATGACATGACAGACAAAAATACTTAATCAATTAATAATAATTGTAACAAGACATTATACATAACATCTTCTTTAAAATAATTTTCTCCTTTTAAGTTTTTTTCTTCATTGTGATGTATAAAAGAACAGTTGTACCACCTTGATGTTTTTGACAAATTGAGGTTGTTCCATTTCATTGATTCCCAAAAGCCTGTTTTTTTTCTTGGATTTGGGACATTTTTTTAATTTAACTGATTCCATTCGTCTGAAAGAAGAAAGTCATATACACCTAGGATGGTTTGAGAATGAGTAAACCATGGGGAAATTTTCATTTTTGGGTGAACTATCCCTTTAAGTACACTTTTTTTTTTTTTTTTTTTTCTAACTGACTGTTGGTTGCACCACATGACATGGCAGACAAAAATACTTAATTGACTAATAATAATTGTAACAAGACATTATACTGTACATAATGTCTTCTTTATAATAATTTCCTGCTTTTCATTTTTATTTATTTATTTATTTATTTATTTTTGTTTCTTTATTATGATGTGTAAAAGAACAGTTGTACCACCTTGGTGTTTTTGACTTGTCATTGATTCCCAAAAGCCCATTTTTTTTCCTTGGATTTGGGACTTTTTTTTTTTTTTTTTTTTTTTTAATTTAGCTCTGATTCCATTCGTCTGAAAGTAGAAAGACATTATACATAATGTCTTCTTTATATGAATTTTCTCCTTTTGGGGTTTTTTCTTCATTATGCTGAATAAAAGAGCGGTCGTACCACCCTGACATTTTTGACAAATTGAGGTTGGTCCCTTTTATTGATCCCCAAAAGCCCATTTGTTTCCTTGGATTTGGACTTTTTAAAATTTAGCACCGATTCCATTCGTCTGAAAGAAGAAAGTCATACACACCTAGAATAGCTTGACGGTGAGTAAATCAAAGGGTAATTTTCATTTTTGAGTGAACTGTCCCCAACTGTTTTTTTTTTTTTGTTTTTGTTGTTTTTTTGTCTAACTGACTGTTGGTTGCACCACATGACTTGGCAGACAAAAATACTTAATTGACTAATAATAATTGTAAAAGTCATATACACCTAAGATGGTTTGAGGATGAGGAAATCATGAGGACATTTTCATTTGTGGGTGAATTATCCCTTTATGTACACTTCTTTTTGTCTAACTGACTATTGGTTGCACCACATGACGTGACAAAAAATACTTCATCGACCAATAATAATTGTAGCAAGACATTATACATAATGTCTTCTTTATGATAATTTCCTTTTTTATTATTATTATTATGATGTATAATAGGACGGTTGTACCACCCTGACATTTTGACAAATTGAGGTCTTTCCATTTCATTGACTCCCAAAAGCCCATTTTTCCTTGGATTTGGGAGTGGCGAGTGTTCGTTTTAGATCTTATTCCCAGCGTTACAACATAAAATGGTCTTGTACTTTGGAGCGTTCATTAGTATTCAGCTTACTCGAGCAAGCTTCTGATGACCAGTGTTTAACAGTCGATACGAGCATCACAGCGCTTCAGTCACACGGGGCTCGTGTTCATTTGCAGTGCATTAACAAACAGCTCTGAGTTGTGGAAGTGTTAAAAGTGCAAGCCAAGCAGTAATGTTGAGGGACAGTGAGCGAACTGAAGGGTGCAGAGGGTGCCAAGACGCCCCTTTTTGATCTCTAATGAATGATGTATGGACTCGTTGGAATTTGGCTGAGGAAGAAGTTTCTTGAGGCAAATAAACATCGACATCAAGTGCTCTGAACTTTTTCCTGATCTGAGTTCATTTTGAGCTGGGAAGATGTAATGAAACGGGCCGGATGTATTGGAGGGACATCGGACGGCCGGGAAGCAAATTCGGATGACGTTAGGGTATGAAAGGTGACAGAGAGAAAGAGAGAGAGGCAAAGAAGATAAAAGAGAATCACTTAAAGAGGGATGAAAGGAAGTTAGGGTTGAAGAGGAAGGTGAAACAAAGGCTTTGGGGGTGACAGATTGATGGATCACCCAACGACAACTAGACACTGAGCAAAAGCAGGTAGAAGATGTGTGAACTCTTGAACATTTCACTCTCCAAATATAAGTCAATGGGGTTCAAAACTTTAAAAGAGTGAAAATTATTTATATGATTTGCCTGGTACTTTCAGAATCAAAACTCATTGGTTGACGTTTGGTCACATGCTGTGGGAGAACCAAAGAGGTTTGATGTTAGTTGATTTTTTTTTTTTTTTTTTTTTTTTTTTTTTTTTTTAAGGTTCACGTCACCATATTTGATGAGTTTGTGTGTGTTGATTTAATGTTTTGATTTGAAAAAAAGACAATCATTCTTGGGCTTGACCACTTTATTCTTTGTTTTATGAGAAAAGACCAGCTTGACCAAACTGACTGTAATCTCTTCGACACTTAGCGGCATGTTAATTGCAATTAAATGTTTAAATTTATATTAAATGTAAAAATGTAAATGTGTAATTTGTGTAGTAACTTTAAATAGAATTTAAGACTACTTTATTTTAGTACCACTGAGACAGGTATTAAATTAATTATTTTAGTACATTACATTAAATTAAACCAAATAACATACATTACTTTGGAAACTAGCTTAAGTAATTTTATTTTATTTTATTTTATTTTATTTTATTCAGTAAAATAAATAAATAAGAAACATTATTTTGGAAACTAGCTGTGGAAATTAGATTGTGTTTTATTTTATTTTATTTTATTTTATTTTATTTTATGTTATTTTATTTTATTATTTTATTTTCAATTAACAATTCATTTCATTTTTTTCTTTTTTTTTTTTTTCTTTTTTTTTAATGGTTTTAGTTTTAATTACCTATACTATTAAGTTTAAGTAAATTATAAATATTGCTTTGGAAACTAACTAAAGTGAGTTTTATTTTATTTTATTTTATTTTATTTTATTTTATTTTATTTTATTTTATTTTATTTTATTTTATTTTATTTTTTATTGTATTTTAAACATTTAATTTCAAGTTTTGATTTTAATGGTTATAGTTTTAGTTTCCTAACATTTATGGTAAGCTAAAATGTACTTTCATTTAGTTTCTATTGAAACGTGTATGTTGTGTGTGCACATATATTTGTAATTACACATTATTATTTCGCATATATTTGTAATGATGAGTTGCAATTTGCACACCAAAAGTGTATTTCTTTAAATCACAACAAGCCATTATTAAGACAGTCATTTTAAATTGTACTATAAAGTGAGTGTTTTTTAAGTCTTTTTATGTACTATTAAGATTTGAAGTACACTACAATTACAGATTGCGTGTAATGCTTCTTTAATAATGATCTCTCCTGCAGTTATTACCATTTCATGACATTAACAACTCCCTCTTTGATCCAACCACTCCTCGGCACTTCAATCGGCACGAGACAACTAAATAATATCCACTCCTACATCTGTTTGGGGATGCTACTGCAATATTCTGCTTGGCGAAACTATTTTTAGCAGCAGAAATGCGGGGCGGAAAAACTCCAAGACAACACAATGCTGTTTAACCAATAAAGCCGGGATGCTTGCATCTGTTGTGTGTTGTAGTGAGTTCCTGGCCGAGAGCAGACTGTAGCAGCGCTGGGACTGCTGACTGCTAGCCTCTGCCAGGAAGCCCTGTTGGTCGCAAAACAAATATCTCTATAAAAAGATCTGCACACGTTTGATATCGGCTTCACAGCGGTACTGCAAGCTATCCAGGAGGATGGTGAACTGCACGTTTGTTCCTAGAGAGCTTTGCACTTCTCCTTGAGTTCTGGCAGGTGTGCAGGCGTAGAGAAGCACACACTCGACAGTTCGCACCGATCGCCTGGCAGATACACTGCTTTCTCTCTCGATGTGTGTGTGGGGGTAGATGAGACGCTGCTCTACTTGAGGAAGAGGAAAGTGTGTTTCTCCAAGAATTTTTGTAGGAACTCATTAAAGTATTGCAAATTTTAATTCACTTAGGAAACAGAACTTTTAAGAAAGAAGAGTTCACTCAAAAAATGAACATTTGCTGAAAACTGAATCACCCTCAGGTCATCCAAGATGTAGATCAGATTTGGAGAAATGTGTCATTCCATCACTTGCTCACCAATGGAAGTGAATGGGTGCCATCAGAATGAGAGTCCAAACGGCTGATAAAAACATCACAATAATCCACAAGTAATCCACACCACTCCAGTCCATCAGTTAATGTCTTGAGAAACCAAAAGCTTTGTGTTTGTAACAAATCAAATCATTGTTTCCAACTAAAATACGAGTGTATCATCCATAATATTACTTTCTGTAATATAACAATAGATCTGTCATGTCAGCACAGGTCAATAAGTAATATCAACAGATAAAATCAAAACTTTTGATTTTAATAATGGACAAGTAAATGTTGAAATTAACTTAATGTAGTGTTATAATAGTTAACTAAATCTAAAATTGTAATAAAAAAAATAAATAATAATAAAAATAAAATAAAAATAAATTAATAAAATAAATAAATTTTTTATTTTATTTTATTTTTTTTATTTTATTTTATTTTATTTTATTTCAGCTAATTTCTAAGACAACATTTCTCATTTTCATGTAATTAACTTGATGTACTAAAATTACCAAAAATAAAACTGAAATAAAATTGTATTAAAAAAAAAAAAAAACTACTCTATACAAATATCAATTTATCAATTTATTATATTAAAAAAAAACAGATATTGAAAAATAAAATTTTAAAATCTAACTGCAAATATTAAACATAAAAAACATAATAGTGTCCATAACAAAACAAAACTAAAACCTTTAAATAAATAAAATTAACAAATTAAAGTAGAACAAAAAAAAAAAAAAAAATCCAAATATTAGCCTAAATAAATAAATAAATAAATAAATAAATTATACATAAATAAATACATAATTAAAATAAAATAATAATAATAATAATAATAATAATAATAATAATAATAATAATAGTGTCTCGATGCTAAAAGAACACATCCTAAGATTAATAAATCATCTAAAAGAGATATAAATTCAAGGCATAATAATACAAGGCAAGTCCAGGTTATAAAATGTCATGTGGTGTGACTGCCCAAAATCACAACTTATCTATTTATTTATTTTATTTATTTATTTACCTTAAAAATGGTTACACCACACGACTATGAATCATTAAATTAAATGTAAACCTTTTGTGAATTAATTACTTCATTTATTGCATGATATTGTCACACCCCTGTGGACTGTTTATCTTGGTTTCTCCCTCTTGTGCCCATATTTGGTTGTTCCTGTTTCCTGTCCTCGTTTAATCATCATTAGTTAACCTTGTTTCATCTGTGCCTTAAGTTTAATTTATCATATATATATGTATTATTATTATTATTATTATTATTATTATTATTATTTCCATCTGTTTGTTCCAATATGCATGCAAGGAGAGCATTTCTAGAGACTTGGCACATTTTAAAACTATTTATAATTTTTCTCTTGAATAAATGTCAGTTTATAACCAAGTATTTTTTTTTTTTTTTTTTTTAATTATAGCACAAATAACACCGCATCAAAATAATCATGCTTTTCAAAGCTTTTCACTTGCTCTGCTTACATGTCTGAGCAGTAGTAGTTATATTTATTGTTGGTTTAAAATTAAACATAAAAGCGAGTCTACATCCACATGTTTACGTGACTCAATAAATGGCATTGCTCTTGGGAATGAATGCGCGCTTAATACGTTGTTTATTGTTAAGAGTGTCATTACGGCCCCCGATCCCAAAGTGTCTTTGAGCATTTTCTGAATTAATTGGCTCCTTTAGCTTGATGTATGAAACAGAAGAACAAAATATAATATATCTTCACACAGCCAGAATGCTGTTAACAAAAACCAGCTGTGCTGAATTCCACCACTTCCATTTTCTTTCATTCCAAACGGAGCTTTTCATCACTTTTGCTATAAATTTTGCGTTTTATTATATTTGCTTTGTTTTTTGGCAGAGAGATGGTCAGACAGAGCGCTGTCATTCTGTTTGGTGAATTGCAAGCCCTGGCGCTTGAAATAAACACTGATAAAGAAATTAGTTATGAAAGATTGATGTTGCAAACAACGTAAATCCATGTGAAATCACTCTTTCACAGACATCCCCAAACAATATCCGAACGATCTGCCAATCATTGTCTTAAAGGACAGTATTTACTCTTGTTTTATCTTATCAGGAGTTCACTAAAGGAAGGAAACGATGAGAAACTAGACGCAATCTCCAGTTGCAGTCACAGTGATCATGTTTATGAGATGAGGATGCACTGTATTTGCAGACGGATGTTCTTTGATGCACAATTTTCTTTGGAGGCTTGTCAATTAAAGAATTGGAAAGTTAAATTGGTACTGACCATAATTAAGTTTTAATATTATGAATTTTGAGTATTTTGTAGCATGCATTTAACTATAATGTGTTCTTTCTGTCAATATAGATGCTGTATCCATTGCACCCACCACATTTACCCACTGACACATCTCCAACTAAATCTAAAGTAATTCCTTGTCATTCTGACTTTGTTTTTCTACTCATGTGCATGTACAACTTCAAACGTAAAAACTTGCCAGAAGGACTTAAAGGGATGGTTCACTCAAAAATGAAAATTACCCCATGATTTACTCACCCTCAAGCCATCCTAGGTTTATATGACTTTCTTCTTTCAGACAAATACAATCGGAGTTGCATTAAAAATGTCCTGGCTCCAATAAAGTGCATCCATCTATCATAAAAAGTTTGGATGAAAGGTTTGCTGAAAATTAATATTGCAGTTCCAATACTGTCGTATTCTGTGCATACAACTTGGGGAAAATGGGGAAAAAATGGGGGGGAAAAACAAAACAAAAAATAATAATTTTAACAAATTTACCATCAATACAAACACTGCATCCATTGCATCTACCATTTTTTTATTACATGCCTTTAATTCAGAAAATTAAACATTTACATAACAACTGTGTACTAAAAAAATCCAAAAGTTTCATTTTTGAAAATTTACACGACAGACATTAATGTTGTCAAAATGGTCCTCATTCACACGTGCATGACTAATCAGTTAGACTTTGAAACATTTTTAAAAGTTAGCATTTTCAGACACCCAAAACAGCATTGTTGTGTAAACAAATGTCCAAAACACACAAAGTTTTCAGTTTTTAGTTAAAAACATTGTTTAAACGTCATTTAGATACAGAATTTTATGAAGGTGCAGGAAATAAAATTGTTAACTGTGCCATTGTAATTGTCAAATACTATTGTAAATCGTACATACAACTTTCATAAAGTTTGTTTTATTCAACTTAGCTAGTTTTATAAATGGAAAATATGAAAGAACACATTTCTAATTGGGCAATTGTAAATCGTACATAGAAACTTTTATGATTATTATTATCATTTTATTTTTTTTTTATGCAGCTTTGCTAGTTTTATAAATGGAAAATACAAAATAATAAAAAAAAAATTAAATTGTACAATTGTAAATCGTGCATACAGCTTTCATAAAGCTTGTTTTTTTTTTATGCAAGTTAGCTAGTTTTATGAATTGAATATACGAAATAATAAAATTCTAATTGTACATTTGAAAATCGTACATACAACTTTTATAAAGTTTGGTTTATGCAGCTTATCTAGTTTTATAAATGGAAAATACAAAACAATAATTTTCTAATGGTAGAACTGTAAATCGTACATACACTTTTTATAAAGTTTGTTTTAATGCAACTTTGCTAGTTTTATAAATGGAAAATGCCAAACAATAACACATTTCTAATCGTACAATTTTAAATTGTACATACTTTTATACATTTTGTTTAAGCTTTATACATGGAAGATACAACAGCATAACACATTTCTAATTGTACAATTGTGTATTGTACATACAACTTTCACAAAGTTTGTTTTAACGCAACTGCTAGTTTTATAAATGGAAAATATGAAATAATAACAAATTTCTAATTGTAAATTGTACATACAACTTTTTAAAATTTGTTTTTATGCATCTTAGCTAGTTTTATAAATGTAAAAAGTGAAATAACAAATTTCTAATCGAACAGTTGTAAATCGTACATATAAACTTTTATTTTTTTTTTATGCAACTTAGCTAGTTTTATAAATGGAAAATACAAAAATAAAATTCTAATTGTACATTTGTAAATCGTACATTCAACTTTTATAAAGTTAATAAATGGAAAATACAAAATAATAACAATTTTGTAATTGTAGAATTGTAAATCTTACACTGTAAAAAAACAATTTGTTTATTCAACTTGAAATGTTAAATTATACTAAGTGACAACTTAGATATTTGAGTTGAATCAACTTAAAGTTTTAAGGCAGCTGGGTTACTTACCCATCTGTTAAGTTTAGCAAACACAAATATCTAAGTTGTTACTTAGTACAACTTAACATTTCAAGTTGAATAAACTTATTTGAGTTGACTGAACTTAAAATTTTAAGGCAGCAGGGTAACAAATTATTTTAAGCTGACTCAACAAATTTATTTATTTTTTTAATTTTTTACAGTGTACATACAAATTTTATAAAGTTTGTTTTAATGCAACTTTCTAATTCTAATTGTACAATTGTAAATTGTGCATGCAACTTTTATAAAGTTTTTTTTTAATGCAACTGCTAGTTTTATAAATGGAAAAAGTGAAATAACAAATTTCTAATTGTACAATTGTAAATTGTACATACAACTTTCATAAAGTTTGTTTTAATATAGCTAAGCTAGTTTTGTAAATAGAAATTTTGAAATAAATTTCTAATTGTACAATTGTAAATGGTACATACAACTTCTATAAAATTTGTTTTTATGCAACTTATCTAGTTTTGTAAATGGAAAATGCAGAATAATAACTAATTTGTAACTGTACAATTTTAAACCGTTCATACAACTTTTATAAAGTTTGTTTTAATGCAACTTAGCCAGTTTTATAAATATTTCCAACAATTATACAATGTTTCCAACATGGCTTCAACGCACCATTAATTACAACTTCCGAACTTCCCAAGAGACGTCAAGCTTATGTATACATACTGCAAATGGGGTTAAAATCCTCTAATGGCTTCTGTCTGTGTTTGCTTGGTAACAATTTAGGGGATTTTATTCCTAGCTCTGCCGTTTTGTTCCTGCTGTGAAGATTCCCACCAGGGGATGATTTGCGTCGAGTTCTTCCCCTGACATTTAAGCGCGACTCGCTCTATAAGTTACGCAGGACATCGAGTGTGTGTGTGCGCTGGAGAGGCGTTTCAAGAGTGTGAGGAGTGGGGGAAGTAATTGTGTGGGAATCTGCGATAGGCCCCTGGTGTTTGAGAGATAAGTCTGTCTCTCTGGGAGCCGAAAGGCTGCTGTTAAGGCCACATTAGCCACCTGTGGAGTCCAAAACACAGAGTAAACAAACAGCCCGAGAAGCCTGTTGCTGCTCAACTGCAGGGCACTACAATAAAGAGAACCGAATATCACAATTGTGGCTTCAAAGAATGTCCTCATTATGGATCGAGAGAAAGAGTGCCACCCAAAACCCCTGGCTGAAACTGACTGAAAAACGTGTAGAATGGGTTTTTCTGGTCCTGGATGTTGATTGGTCAATAAAGCACACAGCCCAGCAACAGTCATGATATTAAGCTCCTGTTTACCAGTTGCTTTGAACATTACTTACATTTTGTCTTACCCAGGAGACCCAGCAC